>NC_064640.1:987588454-987891484 GCF_023864345.2 Schistocerca serialis cubense | reverse complement strand
ACTAGTAGAAACCAACCTCGGGGAAGATCAGTTTGGATTCCGTAGAAACACTGGAACACGTGAGGCAATACTGACCTTACGACTTATCTTAGAAGAAAGATTAAGGGAAGGCAAACCTACGTTTCTAGCATTTGTAGACTTAGAGAAAGCTTTTGACAATGTTGACTGGAATACTCTCTTTCAAATTCTGAAGGTGGCAGGGGTAAAATACAGGGAGCGAAAGGCTATTTACAATTTGTACAGAAACCAGATGGCAGTTATAAGAGTCGAGGGACATGAAAGGGAAGCAGTGATTGGGAAGGGAGTAAGACAGGGTTGTAGCCTCTCCCCGATGTTGTTCAATCTGTATATTGAGCAAGCAGTAAAGGAAACAAAAGAAAAATTCGGAGTAGGTATTAAAATTCATGGAGAAGAAATAAAAACTTTGAGGTTCGCCGATGACATTGTAATTCTGTCAGAGACAGCAAAGGACTTGGAAGAGCAGTTGAATGGAATGGACAGTGTCTTGAAAGGAGAATATAAGATGAACATCAACAAAAGCAAAACAAGGATAATGGAATGTAGTCTAATTAAGTCAGGAGATGCTGAGGGAATTAGATTAGGAAATGAGGCACTTAAAGTAGTAAAGGAGTTTTGCTATTTGGGGAGCAAAATAACTGATGATGGTCGAAGTAGAGAGGATATAAAATGTAGGCTGGCAACGGCAAGGAAAGCGTTTCTGAAGAAGAGAAATTTGTTAACATCCAGTATTGATTTAAGTGTCAGGAAGTCATTTCTGAAAGTATTTGTATGGAGTGTAGCCATGTATGGAAGTGAAACATGGACGATAAATAGTTTGGACAAGAAGAGAATAGAAGCTTTCGAAATGTGGTGCTACAGAAGAATGCTGAAGATTAGATGGGTAGATCACATAACTAATGAGGAAGTATTGAATAGGATTGGGGAGAAGAGAAGTTTGTGGCGCAACTTGACCAGAAGAAGGGATCGGTTGGTAGGACATGTTCTGAGGCATCAAGGGATCACCAATTTAGTATTGGAGGGCAGCGTGGAGGGTAAAAATCGTAGAGGGAGACCAAGAGATGAATACACTAAGCAGATTCAGAAGGATGTAGGTTGCAGTAGGTACTGGGAGATGAAAAAGCTTGCACAGGATAGAGTAGCATGGAGAGCTGCATCAAACCAGTCTCAGGACTGAAGACCACAACAACAACAACAACAACCCTTAAGAGTTCGACTGTATCACTCCACAGTTGACGATTTCAAAGTGAATGTGATTTTGCATTAGCTTTTGAAATGAACCTTACCAAAGTCTGTTTTTTAATGATTTAGAATCCTACTGTTTCTTCTGTACATCATTCCAAGTAGATCTGCAATCACAGTACCAGTTTCAATATTATTAGAGTGGCAGCTCATTCATATTTGGAGTTCACTTCTGCATCTTACATCATGATTACAACAATAAAAAACATTAAAGAAGGTAGGGAGAAAAAGCAAACAAAATAAACAGAATTACCTATATATAAATTTGTTATGAAATGTATTTCTTTGTTCAACACTTAACAGTGACAATTTCTGCATGAATTATCAAGGCAAAGGAAATAACATGAGCACATGGTCTTCTATAGCTATCTAAATGTTTAGAACATGATCTTGTTATTACAAACACTCTCTTTCCCCAAACGAACAAGTTTATAAAACATCGCGCGACTGCTACGGTCGCAGGTTTGAATCCTGCCTCGGGCATGGATGTGTGTGATGTCCTTAGGTTAGTTAGGTTTAAGTAGTTCTAAGTTCTAGGGGACTGATGACCACAGATGTTAAGTCCCTTAGCACTCAGAGCCATTTGAACCATTTTTTTTATAAAACATCATAGCAACATCTCAGTATGAAGGATTGGCAGCTGACATAACATGTCATTGTTTGCACCTATGAAGAATGTAATGGACTGATGACAAGAGTTTTGATTAGTGCTACTTCAAATTCTGGAAACAAAGCAGGTACAAAGTTTATTAGAAGTATTTAATGAATAAGTTGTGATTAATATAGGTTTATATTTCAGTTCCACAAAGCAGAGTGTGCACAGCTTGTAACAAATGTAAAAACATATTGTCTGTCACGTTTTCATTAAAACTTAGGAGTGTGTGAATAACTTACCCAGTATTTTCTTTTCTATGATTATGATTCTTTTACTATGATTATGATTCTCTGAATACACAATAGTCTGTCAACAACTGATATTACTTTACATCATTTTTGTATATATTATGTGCAACTGTCACAAATAATCTTGTTGGTAGTCAATAGTCTCATTCTATAATATTCTACATCTACATCTGCACCATAATCATAATATTTTGTTCAAATGGTTCAAATGGCTCTGAGCACTATGGGACTTAACATCTATAACATTTAGTAACATGTATCATGACTGTTAAAAGAAAAGCATAAATCAATGAGATAACTTTTTTAAACATGATCCTTAATCTAATACTAAAAGTCATAAAGCTGTCTAGATACAGAAAAGACGTGCTTCTAGATAACACTAGAACTGTTATTCACTACCTGTGCATTTTGTCATCACAATTCATCTTTTGTGAGCTATATCATCACTGTTAAAGAAATAGGTATAAAAATTATGAGATAGCCATTATACACAGTCTTCATTTGAACGTAAATGAGCACAAATTGTGTAGACATAGACAGTTATACATACATGTATCACTTGCTCCCACTGTCAGCGCCTTACACTGGTCACATAAACATACATTTGTTGTTGGAGCAGAAGGAAACGTACATAAAAAGCACGTGATAATCTACTTTTTAAACACAATCTTAATTGGAAATATTAATGAGCATGATCTATGTAGATAAGAAAGATGTACTTATTGGTCTCACTCAACACTGCTCTCACCTTCTTACACAGAAACAGACATGAGTCAATTCTTACCTCGTAGTCAAACAGTCAGAACTAAGTAGAGGAGACAGTTGATAATATAACGCTGTTTATCCACCATGCAGAAACTTTCTGCGGACAAACATGCAGTGCTCACGGTCACGATCAATGGACCACCATATATATATATATATATATATATATATATATATATATATATATATATATATATATATATATATATGTATGGTCCACTGATCGTGACCGGGCCAAATATCTCACGAAACAAGCGTCAAACAAAAAAAACTACAAAGAACGAAACTTGTCCAGCTTGAAGGGGAAAACCAGATGGCGCTATGGTTGGCCCGTTGGATGGCGCTGCCATAGGTCAAACGGATATCAATTGCGTTTTTTAAAATAGGAACCCCCATTTGTTATTACATACTCGTGTAGTACGTAAAGAAATATCAATGTTTTTGTTGTACCACTTTTTCTGCTTTGTTATAGATGGCGCTGTAATGGTCACAAACATATGACTCACAATTTTAGACGAACAGTTGGTAACAGGTAGGTTTTTTTAAATTAAAATACAGAACATAGGTACGTTGGAACATTTTACTTCGGTTGTTCCAATGTGATACATGTACAGTCGTGCTCAAAAGTATCCGAACGACCTGAATTGCATTTCGCCTGATTCGCATACAACCCTCATAACGCAGCTGTCTAGAAGGTCCTCTAATCGCTCCTCGTTACAGCCGTTTGACTATTGCAAATTGTTGAAAAAATTACCTCTAGAAAACACTGATCTGTATCGCAAATACTCAAGATGTAAAGTAATACCACGATACTACAAATATCAGGGAACACCTTATCACAGATAAGACTGTCCTTAAGGCTTGTAAGCTCACATTTATTACAATAAATGACATACCTGAAATGTTACCACTCTCATTATTACGTCAGATAGGTAATGCACGCAGTAAGTTCGTCGTATTCATGGTTTCCTGTTCAAAGTAACATACCGTACTTACTATTTAACACAAAATGACATTAAAAATTGAAGTTTTTCACGAGCTGCTAGTTGAGAATATGTATGAACTTCAAATGACACTACGAACCGCCTCGTTCTGCATATGGATTCAAACCCACGTCGTGCAGACTAACAAGGGAACCTCCCCATCGCACCCCCCTCAGATTTAGTTATAAGTCGGCACAGTGGATAGGCCTTGAAAAACTGAACACTGATCAATCGCGAAAATAGGAAGACGTTGTGTGGAACTATGAAAAAAATAAGCAAGATATACAAATTGAGTAGTCCATGTGGAAGATATGCAACATAAAAGAGTATGTGAACTTAGGAGCGCTGTGGTCCCGTGGTTAGCGGGCACTCACACATAATCAACTTCGCTCTCCAAAATTCGAGGACATGTTCAGATTTGCTTGGACATATGCAGGATTTGACGGTCTACACAAGGAAAAATTTGAAAATTTTAAAAACATATGTTTTGACAGAGCACAAGGTAAACTGTGCGACTGTGAAACTGTTGTATACATTTGTTGCAGTTTATGTGACAAACTCTTATGTTTTAATCACTTTTTTCGGAGTTATTATCACATCCACAAGAAAACCTAAATCGGGCAAGGTAGAAGAATCTTTTTACCCATTCGCCAAGTGTACAAGTTAGGTGGGTCGACAACATATTCCTGTCATGTGACGCACATGCCGTCACCAGTGTCGTATAGAATATATCAGACATGTTTTCCTGTGGAGGAATCGGTTGACCTATGACCTTGCGATCATATTTTTTCGGTTCCCATTGGAGAGGCACGTCCTTTCATCTACTAATCGCACGGTTTTATGGTGCTGTCGCAAAACACAGACACTAAACTTATTACAATGAACAGAGACGTCAATGAACGAACGTACAGATCATAACTTTGCGAAAATAGAGAACGTACGCTTTTAACTCAAGGGAATACTTAAACGATGGACCTCTCGTTCCGCAGCTGCTCACGTTAACCACGGGACCACGGCGCTCCTGAGCTCAAAACATCCTTGATATTGCCTATCTTGCGCATGGACTACTCAGTTTGTATATTTTGCTTATTTTTTTCATACTTCCACACAACTTCTTCCTGTTTTCTCGATTGATCTGTGTTCAGTTTTTCAAGGCCTACCCACTATGCCAACTTATAACTAAATCTGAGGGGTGTGCGATGGGCAGGTTCACTTGTAAGCAAAGATTTCGTGACTGACGGAAACTAACAGCCATTCCTGACTAGGCATACAGAGAGTGATATACCTCGATTTTAGACAGTATCAATTAGGAAATATCAACTTTAAATTACATAACGTAAACATTTTTAACGGACGCGAATTCTTACCTAACTTACTTGAAATGCCGTGAGGTAAGGCTTTGTGTTGGACAGGGATTCGAATCCAGAACCTAATCGGATTGTTATCGAAGCACAATCAACTGTGACATATCGGATTTTCTCGGCAGTACCAAGATGTTTTAACTGAAATGACGAGACGAAACATTAATTTTTTCCTTCCCAGGACTCCAACCCGGCACCTATCGCTGTTATATTCTAGAGAAAACGAACGTTAAATATGGGTTTGTTACGCCAGCAGTGACATGTGAGCATGTTTGAACTAGAAATAATATGACGAAGAGTTCAGTGTTGACTGGTAATCGAACCCCACAAATATCGTTGTTGACTGCACACAAAAGAGACGTTAGCTACCGAATTTCTCCCCACCTGCAGCTCGGAATAACATCCTTGAACTTACAGTGATCTCGCAAATAGTTCTGTGTCTCGCTGGGAGTCAAAAACGTCAGATATCGTTAGTGTTGACAACGAATGAAAACACATTAAAAATCAAAATTATTATCCACCAGCAGATAGGTGTTCTCATGCTAGAGCTTGATAATACATAATGAAAACTTTATTGCCGGGCCAGGATTCGAACCCATTCACGTGCAATATGTGGATATGTTGAGGAATGTGCAGTTTTGAACAAACAACAAATTGTAGTCGAGCTGAATTGTCACGAAGGGATCAAATTCCGCGTTAAGGGCGGTCTGAGTGGCATTCCAGTTCAGAAACAATTTTATCGACATACAGAAGCTCAAATAAAAGATGGATTAAGTGTCCTGTGACCCTACATACTGTTTGTTTCGTCACTAGAAATAAATAACTAGTATAAGAAAGGTTACTATTGATAGAGTTTCTACATGTCGCCACTCCTGACTTTATCGTGGTTCAACCTAATGTCTACTTGGTAGAGAAGGAATATCATGTTTAATGTGAATTTCAGACCACAATGCCATTATACCTTTTTCACTTGGCGGAGCCAGAAGAGAATAGAATCTGTCTGTCCCTATCAAAAAACATGGGCAGAAGTTGGAATTCAACCCAGATGATGAGTATATGAATCTACCAGCAATCCAACAGACCACCACATCCTCTGCTCTGTGGCTCAGTTTTCTATCGTAACGCCGTTGCGCCACATTGGATGAGCATTCTGACACAAAGGCTCGCTGTGTGGTTTGCAGGAAGTTCAGTACATTCATTTACTTGGTTGACCGAATCGACATGAACTAGCTGCCTCGGCTACCCAGTGCATACATTCGACTCTATTTTGTAATCACCGAAATAAAATCACGTAACTGTCACGTATACAGAACTGCCAACAGTGTAGGATGCAGAAATTTAAATGGGAAGTGTTCCTTTCCATTTGAGCTACTCTATTGCGCTATCTGTTTGTTGAAAACGTCGTGCAATGCAAAAGAAAAGTTGTAACTGTCTGTCTCTCAGAAGTCTAGATCCGGCCATATGCATTATCTCAGAACACTGTGGAATGCGGATGTTCTGGAGGAACTGTTGACTTCTGGAGGCGCTGTAACTATGGTTCAGCTAGTAGTGTAACGGTAAGTGGCGTGCACCCTCGACAAAACATCCCAAGTTCAAATACATTCGCTGCTACATATTTTAAAACGCAATTCTGCTGTATGCTGAAGTTATCAATCTAATGGAACTTTGAACATAATTCCCTTCACATCTCAACCCAAAATAGTCGCATGTGGAAAAAGGGCCAACTACTGCGACATTTTGTTCTTTTCAGGTTTAATAGATGCATCTCGAAACTTTTGTATTACGTATGGGGAGAGCGCATCGTGCCAAAATACGTCAGAGAAGTATTTTCTACATTAGCTGTCGTGTGGTAGTGGCATTTTATTCTTCTCCAAACCTTGTTCGACAGCAGGAAGAAGACGAACCAATGTGATCCTACAGAGAGCTGGGAAGTGACCATAGCTGGCAACTCAAACACGTGGCTGGCACAGCCTGGAATACGTAATGCGCCTGATTCGCGTTTCTGTAAGTAGGTTTAAAGACTGGAGCTTAGTTATTAGTAATACTCAGAACTGACTGTAAACTAAGCATCATAAATCAGTAACTCTCATAGTTGTTTTTATATTTCTTTCGTAAGTGTACTCAAAACTAAGAAACTCATTTATGGACGTTTTCGTGCCTGGCCGATAGTCGAGCACAACAAACAAATAAAAATAAAAATCAATGCTTGTGTGTGTGTGTGTGTGTGTGTGTGTGTGTGTGTGTGTGTGTGTGAGAGAGAGAGAGAGAGAGAGAGAGGGAGAGAGAAGAGGAAGAGAGAGAGAGAGAGAGAGAGAGAGAGAGAGAGAGAGAGAGAGAGATAAATATAAAGAAGAATGAGAGAGAGAGTAAATAATTGTTGTAAAGAAATTGCATCATGGTATGTAAAGAAATCTTTCATTAAAATCACATGTTCCACATCCTCATGAAATGTCGTATTCATGATCTATGGAACAAATATTAATCGAATGAAATCTAATCTACTGTAGTCATATTGCTGACTAGCCATGAAGAGTCATGAATTACCGAAATTTTCGCCAATATCAGTAACCAAATCTAAACTTGAAAATAAAAGATCACAGTTTTTGTAATAAACCGGGACTCCTATCAAGACCCTTTCGTCTCTGTCAACTAAACACGAAAGATGTCTGGTATACCTCCATTCAGAAGTAACAAAGTGTGCATGCATTTAAAGATGAAGCACATGATGTGAAGTTCTGTGACGGAGATACGATCCCAATGTCTCCCACTGGATAGTCATATTGTTCTATTTAAATGATTACAAATGAGGTAAAACGAACAGTGAAGTTGTCAGTATAAGCACATTACTGTTGTCAGTATGATGTTGCACCGCCTGGGGCCTGTAATGATAACGTGCCCGTTTAGATTAGGCATATTGTATAGAGAAGTGGTAGAGAGAGCACCACTAAATTCTACAATCCGTATGCATTGCATACACACAGAAATTACTGTTACAGTGTACTTATGGAGCCCAATGGGTTAATTGCGTATTTTCCGGCGAGAAAGAGCACTGGCAAACAGTCTTCGCTACATTAGGTTACTTAAACTGGTGTCACTCTGAGCTACAATTTATGGTCAGCGACTAAGTGTAAGATCAATGGGTCGGATGCGGGTTTTGCAACTGTGAAATACTTTCCCACATTACAGAAGCGAATGCGAAAATTTTAAACTTGGATAGCTTAGAATGAAAATCTTTCTGTTTGCTGCAAACGAAAACAATTGATTTTCTAAAACATTCTCTGTCATACATAACTTGAAACAGGTCACGTCGACCAAATCATATGGAAGAACTGACAGCGACGTATATCGGAAGGCAGTAAGATCCCTTGGCTTTTGGTTTGGCAGCATTCGACAGTCATTTCTAGTCGCAAATAAATGAAGAAAGAGAGCGCGCTTTTGTTATCAAGTGACGTCTTCACCAATTACTTCAGTTTTATTGTAATCTACGAGTAATTGCTGATTTTTTATATTAACATGAAAAGAATTCCGTAGACAGGGAAAAAACCTGTTCTTGGGCAACTGCTTCTATAATGACCAAAAGGCATTAAATAATGCTCAGGCACATGTGTTTCTGCAGTGGTATGAAGAAAATGACAGTAATAATGACGGTAATAATCGAATTATTCGGTAACTTCACACTTCACAGTGCATTTTCTAGAACTAAGAAATATTTGCTGAATCAGTGAAAATTTCAAAATGGCTTCACTTCGAGGCTATGATGTCTAGAAGGCTCTTTACATCCTGCTGACATGAGAATAGGCTAATCTCCACGTCAGAAGCTTGCTTCTACTTAACCATTTAATATACTCGCATTTTTTCCCTTCTATGAGAGAGCTACAAGTAATCAGATCAAACTTCCATAATGAAAACGCAAGAAAATACTTTCGGCTCATAGTGCAAAGGTAAAAAACTTACAATGCTGCACAACAGGTAACGTCTCTTTCCGTTGGTGACAAGCAAATTTTGGGTTTTTAGGAATACATAACTTTATTTATAAAATGCTAAATTTGCATACCTCTCGAGTATGACACAGCATACCAATTAAACACAGATCCAATCGAAATCTAAGTGAGTAGTATTTTACTAATTCGGTTCGATAGAGGCGCGTTTGTGTACAGATACACAGCTTTATTAAAACAGACTTTCTTCGTAAGGTTATTGCGGGTAGTTTTATTTCATTTCCTATAATACAGTGCACAATTTTCGTAGAGTTTCTTTTAGTGTTATTTAAACAATAGTAAACATGAGAGAGAAATTAATCATCAACGATATATGCGAATTCTCTGATGTTATCTATAACAGTCTGACAATGCACATGCAGTTTATTGATTACATACATGTAGAAAACCTGTTCTGAGTTAAAGCTGTCAAACAAGGTTTGAAGAAGAATAAAATGCCGCTACCACACGACAGCTAATGTAGAAAATACTTCTCTGACGTATTTTGGCACGATGCGCTCTCCCCATACATAATACAAAAGTTTCGAGATGCATCTGCTGCCTGGCCGTCTATTAAACCTGAAAAGAACAAAATGTCGCAGTAGTTAGCCCTTTTTCCACATGCGACTATTTTGGGTTGAGAAGTGATGGGAATTATGTTCAAAGTTCCATTAGACTGATAACTTCAGCAAACAGCAGAACTGCGTTTTAAAAAATGTAGCAGTGAATGTATTTGAACTCAGGATATTTTGTCGAGGGTGCACTCCACTTACCGTTACACTACTAGCTGAACCGCAGTTACAGCATCTCCAGAAGTCAAAAGTTCCTCCAGAACATCCGCATTCCACAGTGTTCTGAGATAATGCATATGGCCGGGTGTAGACCTCTGAGAGACAGACAGTTACAGTTTTTCTTTTGCACTGCACGACGTTTTCAACAAACAGATAGCGCAATAGAATAGCTCAAATGGAAAGGAACACTTCCCATTTAAATTTCTGCATCCTACACTGTTGGCAGTTCTGTATACGTGACAGTTACGTGATTTTACTTCGGTGATTATAAAACAGAGTCGAATGTATGCATTGGGTAGCCGAGGCAGCTAGTTCATGTCGATTCGGTCAACCAAGTAAATGAATGTACTGAACTTGCTGCAAACCACACAGGGAGCCTTTGTGTCAGAATGCTTATCCAGTGTGGCGCAACGGCGTTACGATAGAAAACTGAGCCACAGAGCAGAGGATGTGGTGGTCAGTTGTATTGCTGGTAGATTCATATACTCATCATCTGGGTTGAATTCCAACTTCTGCCCATGTTTTTTGATAGGGACAGACAGATTCTATTCTCTTCTGGCTCCGCCAAGTGAAAAAGGTATAATGGCATTGTGGTCTGAAATTCACATTAAACATGATATTCCTTCTCTACCAAGTAGACATTAGGTTGAACCACGATAAAGTCAGGAGTGGCGACATGTAGAAACTCTATCAATAGTAACCTTTCTTATACTAGTTATTTATTTCTAGTGACGAAACAAACAGTATGTAGGGTCACAGGACACCTAATCCATCTTTTATTTGAGCTTCTGTATGTCGATAAAATTGTTTCTGAACTGGAATGCCACTCAGACCGCCCTTAACGCGGAATTTCATCCCTTCGTGACAATTCAGCTAGACTACAATTTGTTGTTTGTTCAAAACTGCACATTCCTCAACATATCCACATATTGCACGTGAATGGGTTCGAATCCTGGCCCGGCACTAAAGTTTTCATTATGTATTATCAAGCTCTAGCATGAGAACACCTATCTGCTGGTGGATAATAATTTTGATTTTTAATGTGTTTTCATTCGTTGTCAACACTAACGATATCTGACGTTTTTGACTCCCAGTGAGACATAGAACTATTTGCGAGATCACTGTAAGTTCAAGAATGTTATTCCGAGCTGCAGGTGGAGAGAAATTCGGTAGCTAACGTCTCTTTGTGTGTAGTCAACAACGATACGTGTGGGGTTCGATTACCAGTCAACACTGAACTCCTCGTCATATTATTTCTAATTCAAACATGCTCACATGTCGCTGCTGGTGTAACAACCCCATATTTAACGTTCGTTTTCTCTAGAATATAACAGCGATAGGTGCCGGGTTGGAGTCCTGGGAAGGAAAAAATTAATGTTTCGTCTCGTCATTTCAGTTGAAACATCTTGGTACTGCCGAGAAAATCCGATATGTCACAGTTGATTGTGCTTCGATAACAATCCGATTAGGTTCTGGATTCGAATCCCTGTCCAACACAAAGCTTTACCTCACTGCATTTCAAGTAAGTTACTTGTGAATAATAAATATTTAACATCTCTAGTAGTTCGTTAACAGGGGCGTCCCTGTAGGGACAGTAGGAATTCGCGTCCGTTAAAAATGTTTACGTTATGTAATTTAATGTTGGTATTCCCTAACTGATACTGTCTAAAATCGAGGTATATCACTCTCTGTATGCCTAGTCAGGAATGACTGTTAGTTTCCGTCAGTCACGAAATCTTTGCTTAGTCTGCATGACGTGGGTTTGAATCCATATGCAGAACGAGACGGTTCGTCGTGTCATTTGGAGTTCATACATATTCTCAACTAGCATCTCGAGAAAAACTTAAATATTTAATGTCATTTTGTGTCTAATAATAAGTACAGTATGTTACTTTGAAGAGGAAACCATGAATACGACGAACTTACTACGTGCATTACCTATCTGCCGTAATAATGAGAGTGGTAACATTTCAGGTATGTCATTTATTGTAATAAATGTGAGCTTTCAAGCCTTAAGAACAGTCTTAATTGTGATAAGGTGTTCCCTGATATTTGTAGTATCGTGGTATTACTTTACATCTTGAGTTACTGCGATACAGAGCAGTGTTTTCTAGTGGTGATTTGTTGGAACCATTTTGAATAGTCAAACGACTGTACCGAGGAGCGATTAGAGGACCATCTAGACAGCTGCGTTATGAGGGTTGTATGCGAATCAGGCGAAAGCAATTGAGGTCGTTCGGATATTTCTGAGCACGACTGTTCCTTTGTGAACTTATCATTTCTGAGAACGCATGCTGTTACAGCGTGATTACCTGTAAATACCACAGTAATGCAATAAATGCTCAAAATAATGTCCGTCAACCTCTATGCATTTGGCAATACGTGTAACGACATTCATCTCAACAGCGAGTAGTTCGCCTTCCGTAATGTTCACACATGCATTGACAATGCGCTGACGCATGTTGTTAGGCGTTGTCGGTGGATCACGATGGCAAATATCCTTCAACTTTCCCCACAGAAAGAAATCCGGGGACGTCAGATCCGGTGAACGTGCTTCGACGACCAATCAACCTGTCACGAAATATGCTATTCAATACCGCTTCAACCGCACGCGAGCTATGTGCCGGACATCCATCATGTTGGAAGTACATCGGCATTCTGTCATGCAGTGAAACATCTTGTAGTAACATCGGTAGAACATTGCGTAGGAAATCAGCATACATTGAACCATTTAGATTGCCATCGATAAAATGGGTGCCAATTATCCTTCCTCCCAAAATGCCGCACCATACATTAACCCGCCAAGGTCGCTGATGATCCACTTGTCACAGCCATCGTGGATTTTCCGTTGTCCAATAGTGCATATTATGCCCGTTTACGTTACCGCTGTTGGTGAATGACGCTTCGTCACTAAATAGAACGTGTGCAAAAAATCTGTCATCGTCCCGTAATTTCTCTTGTGCCCAGTGGCAGAACTGTACACGACGTTCAGAGTCGTCGCCATGCAATTCCTGGTGCATAGAAATATGGTACGGGTGCAATCGATGTTGATGTAGCATTCCCAACACCGACGTTTTTGAGATTCCCGATTCTCGCGCAATTTGTCTGCTACTGATGTGCGGATTAGTCGCGACAGCAGCTAAAACACCTACTTGGGCATCATCATTTGTTGCATGTCGTGGTTGACGTTTTACATGTGGCTGAACATTTCCAGTTTCCTTAAATAACGTAACTATCCGCCGAACGGTCCAGACACTTGGAAAATGTCCAGGATACCGAGCAGCATACATAGCACACGGCCTTTGGGCATTTTGATCACAATAGCCATACATCAACACCATATCGACCTTTTCCCCAATTGGTCGGCCGGTGTGGCCGAGCGGTTCTAGGCGCTACAATTTGGAACCGCGCGACCGCTACGGTCGCAGGTTCGAATCCCGCCTCGGGCATGGATGTGTGCTACGTCCTTAGGTTAGTTAGGTTTAAGGAGTTCCAAGTTCTAGGGGACTGATTACCTCAGAAGTTAAGTCCCATAGCGCTCAGAGCCATTTGAACCATTTTTTTCTGAACATATGGGATGTGTAACTCAGTCGTAATCTCACGCTCTTACACGTTGATTTTACTGATTATTTCAGATTTAGTTCCAGTTTCAAGTTAATGAGAAATTGTAATTACAGACGAATAATTAAAACATTATTGGTAACAAATCTTAAAATATTTGTGTTAAATTCGTACCATTATCACCTAAAATAGTGGTAACTGCAGGTTGTGTACTGATGTATCCCACTTAACACATCGAACATATAGTCGCCATAGTAAGCCCATTTATAATTTTCATAAGTGATAATTATCAACTGAATGTAATTATATTCGTCTCTCAGTATCTGTAAAAATTAGAAAACCAACTGTGATAGTGAAATACTGCTTGTAGATACTTCTAACAACGGTGATTTTTCTCTTCAGTCATTAGAGACTGAAGCAAGAAAAAGAATGTTACTGCTGTATTAACTGCGATAGTGATAGAAATCATCTTCATATTGACACCTTACTTTTGGGTCCCATCATATAAATTAACTAAACGGAGTTGATTATTTACGAAAATACTCGTTAGTCGTTAATTTATTGGTGAAATACCTAGAGGGTGTAAAAAACTACCTGTACAAAATTTTAGAGTGTTTAGAGGAGATAAAGAGATCCACTTTATTATGTGACAAAAATGCCACAGATCCACCGTTTCCCTGGTAGGGATCCATGAAGGTTTTTACGTTAGTGATGTTCAGAGACGTTGCTCCAACTGCCGTGTAATGAATGCTCTTTTAGAGATATTGCTGAAAATGTCCGTTTACATTAATTCACAAGTGACATCTGCGTGAATTATCTAAGAGTCTCAAAACAACTATTTGTTTCTCGAATAATGGCTGCATCTTCAAAAGGGCAACCAACTCTACTGGAGTGTCTATTGGTGTCTCCTACACAAATCGCTGCATTTCCCCCACAAAAAGATACCCAGTGGAGGTCAGCAATATCTCTAAAGCAATAGTCATCACACGGCACTTGAGCAACGTCTCCGTACAGCAATATCGTCAAGCCTTCATGGACTCCTAGCGGGCAAACGGTGCATCTGGAACAGTTTTGCTGTATAAAAAAGTGTTCATTTTTATCTCCTCTAATCACTCTAAAATTTTGTGTACATAGTTTTTTTACATGCAATATAAATTATATCAAATGACCTAATTTGTATTACATGGTCGAACTTACAAACGGCCTGAAAATAGACTATACTGCAATGAAAAATCCGTTAATGTCCTAAAGGTTATGAGATGACATGCGATATATTCCATTTATTGTTTTTTACGTTTAATAAACCATCTTAATTGAAATGGCTGTTTTCTTATAAAACTCCAGTAACTCACATTAATACTTGAGTTACAGGATGAGTAACGATACCGCACAATTCTTCGCAAATTCCCGGTTCGACGGTCGTCTTGAATACTTTGAAACATCAGTTTTTCATCAAATACCGCTATTTTGGCTTTATTTCATTAATAATAGGATTTCTACATGAGGTTTTTCTGTGGTGTGTAAGGTGTGATTCGCGACGCTACCAACACTGAGTTGCGCACACAGCGCTTTCAATAGATTTTAGGCGAGTTACGTAGTCGGCATCCACTGGCCTGGCGCTGGCGGCATCAACCGCTGGTAATACTGGCAGCAGCCCTAACCGCTGCCTTCTATATCTGCCTCCCAGCCCTAACCGCTGCCTTCTATATCTGCCTCCCAGCCCTAACCGCTGCCTTCTATATCTCCGTCCAAACTCTGTGAACAGAGTGTGAGAGCGTACTTATTACTGTACCACATGTGAACGTTTCTTCTCGTTCCACTCACGGATGGAGCTTGGGAAGAACGCCTGTTCTCGTCTGTGCGAGCTGTTATTTGCCGCATTTTGTCTGAACTATCTCTACGAAATGTGTGCATAGTGGACTGAACAGTATTTGTGTCCCAGAAGACAGTTGTTGAAGTTTCCTAAGCAGGTTGTCACGAGACACACGACATCTTTCTTCAAATTTCTGCCAGATAATATTTTTCGATATTTCTGTGAAATTCCTTCGCCAGTTAAATATGCCTGTGTCAGTTCGCACCACCAGTCTTTGTACACACTCGATATCGCCAGTTAGGAGAGCAACATTCCAGTATGTGCCGTAAGAAAGTTTTGTATGCAGTATGTTTTGGTTGACGCACCGCAGTAACCTAGTATTCTATGGATCGTAGCCCGCAGTTTGCATTAATCATTTCTTAGCATACGTAGTGGTTACGCATCATAACTACACATTGTGACTCTCAGTTATTCGCATGACAAGAATGACTATAAGTGTGAGTCATTAATCTTTCAGTGAACTGCACTACTTTCCATTTCTCTATATTGAGCGCTCCTCGCCAGTCCCTGCATCAGACTTATTGATCCAGTTAGTTCCTCTTCTCCATCTTTTTCCTCTTTTATATTCCATCCACGAATGGGAAGTGTGAAAAATGATTCTCGGTAAAGCTCTGTGTGAGCGACAATTTCTCCGAGTTTCTCGCCGTGATCGTTTCGCGAGACGTATGTTACCAAAACAATCCACAGGTGAACTGCCTGTTCACAGCATTCAACGGGCACGTTGGACACTCTAAACCGGCAGTACACCCGTGGACTGTTGGATCAACAAATACGCCGAGAGAAACTGAAGAATTACAATACGTTACCCAACTCTCGAAATTGCAGCAGTGAACCTCTCCGTGATGCACGAAGCCTTTATTGTAGCGCATGCCTCTGGAGTTTGCGGACATCTCCGTAACACTCTCCCATCGAGTGAGCGATTCCGAAACGAAACACGCCGCTCTTCGTTGGATCTTCTCTATCTCTCCAAATAATCCTACCTGGTAAGGGTCCCAGACTGATGAAAAGTATTCAAGAATCGTTCAAACGAGTATTGTGTGAGACGCGTCTTTCGTGAATGAATTAAATTACCGTAAGAGTCTGCAAATGAATCTCAATCTGATATTTGCTTTTCCTACTACACTGTTGTGCAAATTTTAAGGACAAGGTAGATAACGTGACGTAACATGTTTACTACTCGGTGGAAATGTATGGAAGTGCGGGAGCATTTTGCAAGTGGTTTCACTGGACGTCACATGGCATGAGGTCAGCTTGACTCGAGCGACAAATGGGGCTTCCACGCAACAGGATGCAGTTGACGTAAGGGGAGAGGAGGTTGCGGAGCACACTACAACGTGGCCCAGAGACAACATTTGGATGTCTTCATACGTGGAAGGATCATCGGGACGAAGTGTGACGAATGTAGCCCAGGAGTTTAGTGTTTCTCACACCATTCTTTTACTCGTATAGGGAGCGTTCCGAACCGTAGACACTGCTGGCCAAAGGGCAGAAGGTGGTCGACGATGGTCAACTACAGCAACCGGTGACCACTACATTAGGCAACAGAAAAGAAGGAGAGAAATCCGTCAGAACCCTCTCATACATTTCTGCTTTTCTCGGTTGTTCAGTCGCATTTTCCACTCGCTTCCTGTTCGCTAGGGTTATCAGCCTTTCCGAACGAAGGGTCTCATTGTGTTCTTTAGGTTTTCATGATAATTAAATGAGGACGTGGGCCGCTCTCCTCACTCCTCTCCCAAGACAGCTAGCATAGAAATTCAGTCCGACGATGGATAACAAACAGTTAAATTAATAAAGGGAACGTATGAAGATGTAGGGGTATGTCTCAGTATTTGCACTTTGAGTGTGACATCACTTTGCGATGGTGAGTAGTCGTTGAAGATTAATTCCCGACAGTTATTTCAATGTAAGCATAAGCAGAGCAAAAGTAATAGCAATGAGCCTTGCAAATAGATCCTTTTTACTACATTTTATATGTAATTAGATGCTCCTCTTAAGATGACAAGGAATAAGCGAGTTAGAATTTATTAAAATAATAATATTTTTCGTCTGGTGCAACGTTTCGCACGAGAGGATTCTCACTAGTCACTTGCCTCCTGTTCAGAGCGGCCTGTGTGTTCCTCAGACAATGGAGACTCCTTCACGTGGTGCATACGGCGACATTGTGTCAGATGGTCGCTCGCGCACACTTTACAGGCAGGCAGGGACCCGTCTCGCTAAAATTTCGCTGTAGTGCGCTAGAGAAGACAGCTTTCCGATTGGCGGTGGGGTACCGCCGACGTCCGCATCACCGGTGCCAGTGGAAGGTGCCTCCGAACCGTAGGAACGCGCGCGTTTTTTCGTGATCTGGTTTAAGATGTTCCGAAAATATTCCGAATGTAGGGGGAAGGCGCAAGCATTTCCTCTCGTCTCATAGGCTAATGACGAGATTAGAACTCTGATTCGCCGAGACTACACTCATGTTTAGAAGAAAACAGAACTTCTTGAGCGACTAAAGATAGGACGTTCATATTCATAGCTCATGTACACTAGTATGTTCTACATAAATGATCAGCATTTGAGCCATGTCGGCCCGCGGGATTATGGTCAACATCGATATCGCGGCGCAACACCACCCACCGGTAAAATGTGCCCGCGGCTCTCGTTGTCGCTATAAACCGAAGGTAATGGACCAGTGTGACTTGCGCAGACGTGCAGGATGCCTCGCAGACGTATGTGCGAACCGTACCGTCAAATCAGAGCCATTGAAGGAGGGCGCATTATTAGTATGAGAGAATGTGAAGCATCCATCCGGGAAATTGCTGCTCGTGTGGGCGAAGTGTTTCGGCAGTGAACCGAGTGTGTGCAGAATGGTTCACGGAAGGCCGCAGAACGCGACGAAAAGGGTCAGGTCGCACAACCCAGACCATCCTCCTTGTCTCCTTGTCTCTGGCGCAACAGTGAAACAGCATAACACTTCGTACACTATCAGGGGTGACAGTTCGTCACCGTTTATTAAGGAGCAGGTGCGGTGTGCGTCGTCCACTTCTCCACCTACCTTTGACGAATGTGCAGAAACATGCTAGACGGCAATGATGTATGGAACTTCGTCACTGGAGACAGGAAGGGCATCACATAATGTTTTAGGATGAATCTAGGTTCTGTTTGTTTGAAAATGATGGCCGCATTTTGGTTCGCCGCAGACAGGGCGTGCGGCATCACAGTGACTGCATTCCCACAAGACGTACAGCGCCATCTCAAGGCATTCTGGTGTGATGTGCTGTTGGGTACAACCACAAATCACAGTTGGTGCGTGTCCGGGGCACTGTGACCAGTGTGACCTACATGTGACCCGTAGCCACACCCCAAACACCATTTTCAGCAAGATAATGAACGACCACATGTTGCTGCACGAACACGTGCTTTCTTGGTGTCACTGGATGTCAGGTTTTTGCCCTGGCCCACCAGATTATCATACTTATGGTCAATCAAAAATGTGTGGGATATGGCGCAGCGCTGTGACCCAGTGCCAGCCAACAAGGATGAGCTGTGGAACCGGGTGAATGCAGCACGGATGGCTACAGCACCGGACGCTATTCATCCCTTATATGCGTCAATACCATCACGCATGGAACAAGTTATTAGCGCCCACGGTCAATCCTGCGCCTACTAGAAAACAGGACACGTGCTGAGGTAACTGAAAAGATAATAATTTCTGCAGAACATACTAGTGTGTATGTCCTGTGAATACGATCGTACCATCTTTGGTCGTTCTAGGTGTTCTCTTTTTTCTGAATATGAGAATATTTTGCCGCTGGCATCTCTATCACATACAAGAAGAGGAGAGGGTATTTCTGACAACAAATTTTCTTTCTTTGATAGGTCAACAAATAACCACGAGCTCTGATTGGCTGAGCGGCTTTTGGGTGTTTTCTTTTCTGTAGGATACGAGAATTAGAAAGACGTAAAGTTGAGAGACCATTCGAGGTCCGAGGGTGCAGCAGCATACATCGAGGTTTCCATATTGGAGCAGAAAATGTTGAGTGTCCGATGCTGGCTCCATCTTTAGCGAGATGCAGACTGCTAAGAGACGTGGCAGTGGAGTTACAATTCTGGTGCTGTGAAGGCTGGTACGTGTTCTCGCTTCGGAAACTGAATTTAACTGAGACTGGCACCGCGTGAATTTTAGGAACATCCGAAAAAGTTGAATGTTACTTAAAACCGAATTCGTTACTTTTATTTTAGCTATTTCAATTCTTTCGCGATCTGGGAGTGGATGCTTATTACAGCGAATCTCGGGTTACTATATCCTGGACGTTAACTTAGCAAGCGCACGCATTAGTCCTTGTGAATCCCACCACTCCTTTTATCGTGGGCGAAGCACTTATTTCTGCAACTCCGTTTAAAGACGATTCGTCGCGATCTCTGGAGGTAACACATCTACGAGGGCATGCTGAAATGTTACGACTCCGCATTTTTTATGTGAACACTCTTAAAGCTTTTTAAATAAAACAAACTTTATTAACATTCCACATCTATATTCTTCGTGTCTACATATTAATTTCTCAGCATAGTCACCGTGGAGAGAAACACATTTCTCCCAACGAGACGGAACAGTTACATCACTATGCACTGTTCGCAGAAGGCTGCAGGAAAGTAATAGGCAGGTGATCGTAACGTCAGGTAACAGCAGATAGCTTTACAGTGGCCATCACAACATGTACGCTTTCAAGTACGAAAGCGTACTGAAAAGTAATGCCTCGGGATTGTTTATGTGGAAACTCATAAAGCTTTTTAATTATTCAAATCTTATGAATATTCCACGTCTTTATTCTGCATGTTTACATAGTTATTTATCAGCATAGTCACCCTGGCGAAGAACACATTTCTTCCAACGCAAGACCAGTTTGTTGATACCGTCACTGTAGAATGTTTGACTTTGTTGATGGAGCAACAACCTCACCTCCGCCTGCATCGCTTCATCACTATCAAATTGATATCCTCGAAGGTGTTCTTTAAGTTTTAGAAACAGACGAAACGCGGAGGAGTCAAGTCGGGACTGTGTGGACGATAATCTATGACAGTGAAGTCAAAGCGTCGGATTGACGCAGATGTCACAGCGGTCGCGTGTGGTCTGACATCGTCATGCTCTTTGTGTGGACCAAATCTTCGAATTCGTGCTTTCAGTTTTCTGAGGGTCTCTCAGTACCTTACAGAGTTTAGGGTGGTGCCTTTGGCCTGAATTTCAAAAACTCCACACCGTGGTCATCCCAGAACATTGTGAGCGTGACATTGTTTGCTGATGACGGGATCTTGAACTTTTGTGGCGTCAGTGCTTCTTTGTGGCGGAAGTCTATCGATGCTCCATTGTTTTCGGTGTGAAAATGATGAACCCAGCTTTCATCAGCTGTCACAATATTGTTAACGAATCCATTACCATCGTGCTCAAAACGCAAAAGAAATCGTTGACAGATATATCCGATCGCCTCTGTTTGATGTCAGCACTCGAGCACCTGCTATGCACACAGTTTTCTGTACCACAGTTCTGCGTACGCACTCTCGTGATACGCCACACTTAACTCAGAGCTGTGTCGGTGTTATTCTCTCATGAGTTCATCTGCCCAGTTCCGATGAGTCTGGTTGGTTGCCGTACGCCATCGTCCACTCCTAGTTCTTTCACAAAAGTTGAGGTTAGCACCACCGTTTCCTCCATCACGAGCACGAACAACCCAACGTCGCAAATTACAGATGTCGGTACAATCGTCATCACACACAGCTTTCATTCTTATGATGATTTCTATTGCACGCACGTTTTCTGCAGTTAGAAACTCGATTAAAGTACGCTGTTTCTCACGCACCGACATAGTTACATTATACAGCGCCATGTTACGAGCTACAATTCGGAGCTAGCGGGTTGCAACTTGCACCAGCGAAGAGAGAAACTCGACCGAGTAATATGTATTAAATGTAATATCTCAATCGATATTGAGAACAGAATAAAAAATTCGGATTCATTACTTTTCCGCACGCCCTCTTGTACTTCCCACTACTTTGCGGGACAATCGTGTGTATGATATGTGTAACTGAGACAGTTTACTGCTTCGTGCGTATTTTGTTAATTTTGAAATAAGACGTTTGTTATGTTTAGTTTTTCCCCATGTGTGTAGTAGATTCTTGTGAAATAAATGCGCAGTAATTGAATTCCTTTTTCTATCATTTCGGTAGTTCATAACCTCTTCACCTTTATGGATTAATAGGGGTCATCAGCCGTACTTATATCTGAAGGACATATTTCTTTGACAATTCCGTTGGGCAAGCCTTTATCCAAATGACGGATGACGATTCAATTAACTTTCGACTGTAATCGACACCCGCACATCGGGAGCACCGTTTGCGATCACGGAAACAGTGTAGGGACTGGAATAGAGCCGCGTGCTCTTCTCGAATAAGATCAGATTCGGTATGGGTAGTGATTCTAGACGTATCCTCATATATCGAGAGGTGGGAACACGTAATGCAGCCAGGAACATTGTCAAATACGGCCGTTTTGGTGGTCTAGGTGTTATGGTGTGGGGAGGCCCAGTGTTATATGAATGTACTGACCTCCACATCTTTGAAGACGCTACACTCCCCGTGGACGTTATTGTGATATATTACGCCTTGATCGTGTGCGTCTTTTCATGGGAGCATTCGGCCGTGACTTCATTTTTGTGGATGATATTACGCGACCGCGCTGAACAGCTTTTGGTTCGGGAAGATATTAGGCGAATGGGCTGAGATGCCCTTTCCCCCGGCTTGAACCCATCGAGCATGTGAGGAGACGACTGCAGCACGAACAAACACCATACCTGAGGAACTTCTTGCCTAACTTGCGTCCGGCCTGGGAGCACGTTACAGAGCTTGCACTGTTGCCCGTGGTGATCACACACCCTACTAAAGACCGTGTCCTATCTTTTGTAATGTCCGGGGGTCCATCATAAATCGCGGCGACTTCAGTACAATTATTATCTTTGAATGAAAGTGCCATTTCCGTTCTTCTAATTGCATACTATACTGTAGCAATTCTTTCTACGTATTGCCCAAGTTTCATCGACCTTTGTTACTTGGCAGTGACGCATAATGCGGAAGTTACTTTCGTCCTTAAGTTTTGCACATCAATGTATTTGTTTTCGTGGTCATTTCACTTAAGATCGCTGTGGAAGGCTACACCGCGGTATCTCTGTTCCCATTGATTTGTCGCCAATAACGTAATCGACCAGAAACGGATCTCTTCGTTCGTTTATGCGCGATACGTTACATTTACAAGATGGTGACAAAAGTCACGGGATAGCTCCTAATATCGAGTCTGACCTCCTTTTGCCCGGCATAGTGTAGGATCTCGACGTGGCACGGACCCGGTAAATCGCTGGAAGTTCCCTGTAGAAATATTGAGTCATGTTGCCGGTGCAGGATTTTGTGCACGAACTGACCCTTCGCTTTTGTCCCATAAATGATCGATGAGATTCGTGTTGGGCGATCTGGGTGGCCATACCATTCGCTCGAATTGTCCGGAATGATCTTAAAATCAACCGTGAACTATTGTGGCCCGGTGACATGGCGCATTGTCATCCATAAAAAGTCCCTTGCTGAATGTCTGCAAATGGTCTCCAAGTAGCCGAACATAATACTTTCCGTAACAGTCCACACTATTATCGAGCCACCGCCAGCTTGCACAGTGTCTTGTGATAGCTTGGGTCCTTGGTTCAAATGGCTCTGAGCACTATGGGACTTAACATCTTAGGTCATCAGTCCCTAGAACTTAGAACTACTTAAACCTAACTAACCTAAGGACATCACACAACACCCAGCCATCACGAGGCAGAGAAAATCCCTGACCCCGCCGGGAATCGAACCCGGGAACCCGGGCGTGGGAAGCGAGAACGCTACCGCACGACCACGAGATGCGGGCTTGGGTCCTTGGCATCGTGTGATTTGCGCCACACTCATACCCTACCATCAGCTCTTATCAACCGAAATCGGGACCGATCTGACCAGGCCACGGTTTTCCGGTCGTCAGATCCAACCAATATGGTTAGGAGCTCAGAATAGACGCTGCAGGCGATGTCGTGCTATTAGCAAAGGCACTTGCGTCCGTTGTGTGATGCCATAGCCCATTAAAGACAAATTTCGCTGCACTGTCGTAACAGATACGCTCCTCGTACATCCCACGCTGATTTCTGCGGTTATTTCACGCAGTGTTGCTTGTCTGTTAGCACTGACAACTCTACGCAAACGCCACTGCTCTCTGTCGTTAAGTGAAGTCCGGTGGCCACTGCATTGCCCGTGGTGAGAAGTAATGAATGTTCTCTGCACACTCTTGACACTGGATCTCGAATATCGAATTCCCTAACGACTTCGGAACTGGAATGTCCCATGCTTCTAGCTCCAACTACCATTCTGCGTTCAAAGTCTGCTAATTCCCGTCGTGCGGCCATAAACACGTCGGAAACCTTTTCACACGATTCACCAGAAAAAAAATGACAGCTCCGCCAATGCACAGCCCTTTCATACCTTGTGTACGCGGTACTACCGCCATCTGCTGAGGTGCATCTCGCTATCCCATGCCTTCTGCCACCTCAAGTGTATTTACGTTGAGGGAGCACTGTCAGTCTCTGATCCAGTCGTCGCTCCTCTGCAGGCCACCATGCAACTCGCCGGTCTCCTGACGTTATAACTTCCCTATACACAACACCATCCAGCGCGAAGAGCCCTCACGGAGCCTCCAACGCTATTCACTAAATCATTGATACAAAATTTAAACAGTAGTATGACGCTCCTTTCGTGTACTCCCTATACTGTTTGTACACTTGTCTCTTTTTTCCGTAAAGAACGATTTGTTGAGGTGTATCTACAAGCAAGTCGTGTATGCAGTCACAAATCTGGTCTGATACCCGGTAAGCTCGTATTTTGTTCAGTAAACGGCAGCGAGGAAGTGTCAAATGCTGTCCGGAAATCACGGAACACGGTATCAGCTTGAGCGCCTGTGGCTGAACAGAGCGAGCTGAGTTTTGAAAGACGTCAGTATCAAAATAAGGATAATCTTTGACCATTTATGTGTGTCTCGTAAGGGGAAGGTTTCTATCGATGGGCTGGCTCCATCAATTGGGCCGGTTTGATTTCTCTGCAGATATTGACAATAGGTGCATTCTAGCGGTCATTAAGTGTACGCAGTGTTGTCAAAGATTCGCCATCTTTTTGGTGAGTTGTTCCACGAAGAGACAAAGAAATAGCGAAAAAAACGTAAAATTTGCACAATGTCCTTGTAATTGACTAGTATTAATATGATAGTTGTGGTTAAATTTTTGAAGCCGTTAGCAGGAAGTATGTACAGTTTATACCATTTTGTGTTATTAACAATATAAAGTTAGATGATATGGACGAAGAGTAGGTGTTATGTGATGCAGTGTGAGTTGTCTTGAATGCGTCACCTCGAATTTTGTCTAATCTTAGGCATAAGTAGGCCACTATGAACAAAATTTAACTATATGTTTTATAATAATTCGTAAGAGTTTTGGTAATCAGTCAGATGGTTTCTTTTTTGTTTTTTACCTTCGAAGGCGACATTTCTACTTTTAACCTCCTTCGTTTCGAATACATGTTATTCAGTTTCAGATGCCAACAAAAATTCCAAAAATTAAAAATATGAAGTGTAACGATACTTATTTAGATGTGCGTAGTATTAAACAAGTATCACACTTTTACCCATTCACGGAAAGTGGCTGGTCCAATGAAGGAAACTTGTCACCTTGAATGGGCCGATGACACATGATTTTAGTTTGCAAATATTTCATAAACAGTAAATATTGATTATTTCTGTGTCTGCTATAGCGAAATGCAAAATATTACGTTCAAGTCACATTGAAAATAAACTATTTATTACAATATCCGAAGATTTTATTTCACGTTGTCTTTAGGTGGCCCACCGACAGCATCGTCCCCCTTGCACTGTGTACAACATATTATAATATAGAGCGATATTACTAAGTATGTTTATTCTCAGAATTTCTTCTATGGTTAGGAGAAGCAATGATCAAATGTCTGTCGCATCGATCAGTAATCATGTTTTCAGGAAGATATAAGACCTGTTCACCGGAACGTAATTGCTGTTCGTTGGAATGAGTCTGGAACGCCACTTTATGTGCCTGACGAAGAATGCAGCTAAAATTGTCTACCAAACTACCGAAATTGTGAACTGCTTTAAATTGTTGTCTGCCAGCTGGCAAAAAGCTGCTCGTAACGAGATTTCGGGGCAGGTCTGCTTCTCCAGCGCCTGCAACTTTACTGCAGAGCTCTACAGCCACTTCCAAATAAAATCGACGAAAAAGAATTACGCAGTGAAGGAGTGGGCCTTCTGTAATTACACAACCGAGTCATACGAAATTGATTCTCTAGCTGCTTTACTGTTTCCATGTAAAATATCAAAGTTTGTTTGTTTTTTTTTTTTTTTTTTTTTTTTTTTTTTTTTTTTTTTTTTTTTTTTTTTGTAGATACGTTCGGGTTGAAGGTAGCTGCCACTGACGTCTGACGTCAAGAAAGAATACTTTCGATATTGAAGATGAGGAAAAGTTTTGCCTACGATGGGAAAGCCAAATTAACAAATACATCTGATAAAGGTGATGAAAGACTAACATGAAGGATTTTAAACTACATTGGGTTCGCAAAACATGATAATAAATTTCAATAAAAACTTAGTTCGTGTCAAAGGTGCCTCTGTGACTCTTAAAGGTATCATTTCCCGTAAAATAAGTAATGCGACAAAAAACGGTAACTTTAGAAAACTGAAAACAATACGCCACGATATTTGATGCTTACAAGGGAAGGTCCCCCTCGCACCCCCCTCAGATTTTGTGGTAAAAAGGCCCAGTGGGCCGACAAAATCTGGACACGGATCAAGCATGAAACAGGAAGAAGGTGTACTGAACTGTGAAAAAAGAAACCGTCAACGGTCCAAACTCAACAAGTGCAATATTGAGAGAAGATCAATAGCCATGGTGTCGTGGATTTAGTGGTCACCGAGTTAGAGTGGAAAGCGGAGGAGCCGTGGTCAAAACTCCCTAGTGCAATTTATTTCTACTTTTTTTCAGAACGTTGTGAAATGTCTGTCCGGTCATTGAAATGTTTATTCTCTTTCTGTGGTCTTGGCAGTTGTCATACTATACATTGGTTATGGAATTTGAGTCATGTGGTGAGATGAATAGTGAGAGCAGGCGAGATACCATATAGACCTCTGAGAGAAATAAAAACAACAAGGAAATGGATGTGAACTATGTTGCAACAAAGGAATTCAAGAGTCGAAACTTCCAAAACGGAACGGAACTTCAAAAACGTTAAAAACATGTGTTTTGACAAAGCACAGAGAAACCTTGTGACTGTGAAACTGTTGCAGCTTATGTGACAAACTATTATGTTTTCGTCATTTCCTTGTTAGTGACCGCGTTCACATTCATACGAACACTAAAATTGGGCGAGGAGGCATATCTCACTCACTTACCAGGCATACAAATTAGGTGTGTCGGTAAGAGGTTCCTATCATATGACACACGTAGTCACTAACGCCGTGTATGATCCACCAGACGTGTTTTCCGGTGGAAGATTCGGTTGACTTGTCACCTTGTCATGTCCATTATAATTATCCGGGCTGTTATGCCGTGGTCGGTTGACGAATTCTGAGTCGATTCCCAACGTTTCGTCTCCGACTGCGGGAGACATCTTCAAGGGGGTCCGTAGCTCAATGGAAGGTCCAACACACCCACTGGCTCGCTACTGACCGCCGCTAAATTCCGTGTCCGCGTGCTCCCACGCCGCGGCGTGACGTCACGAGTTTTGAAAACGTCAGTGCGATTGGCCGCTGTCCGTCGCCGTCGATCGCCGTTGCCATCACCCAGTAGTGGGCGGGTGGTACACATCTTCTTTAACACCGGCATCCATATGCCGTTTAATTTCACACCCTCCTCCTTACGGTTGAAATTATTAGGGTGTTTAGCGATTTCGATTGCCTCCCTGTAGAGCCTTTCATACTTGCGTCTCCTCGAAACGAATATTGTGGAGACGAAACGTTGGGAATCGACACAGAATTCGTCAACCGACCACGGCATAACAGCCCGGATAATTATAATGGACATGATATTTCCGGCCGTGAAAGTCTACATTTTAGTATTGTCACCTTGTCATCAAATGTTTTGCTGTTCCCATTCGGAAGCCACTTTCTTTCGGCTGACAATAGAGTAGTTGCGCAGAATCAATTGTCATTAGACCTATAGGTCCCTTCCTTACACCTCGCTGTTGCCAACGGACGTTTCACCACGGCAGACACAAATTTGAATACAGCAAACAGCGGGAAGAAAAGGAAGGTTTGAACACAGTTCATCCGCTTGGTAGTCTAACGCCGTGACCACTTCCTTTATTTACTTTTCTTCATAGGGTCATTGTACGAGATCTGGCCACGATGTCTCCATCGCCAAACAGGAACATATGGAAGGGGTAAATGGCCACAGGTGAATTCATTTATTTATTGACAAAAATAAATCCATCGTTTGCATGACCTGTCTCTGAAAAAAAAAAAAGCTACACTTCTGTTCACTCACATGCGGCGTCGATACTCCACGGACTCCGCCCCCCCCCCCCCCATTTTCATGTCATGTGTTTTGGTAATATCATGTAGGTACCGTGATCTGTTCGTCTCCTTGTGTGAATGTATCAAATTTATCTCCTGCGGGGCGGATCATGGAAGATGCTCCACAAAAAGTTCGAAAAGTATTGAATGTACTTAGGGTTCTTCCCAATAGCACAATGTCGATCGTTTAAATAGCTCCAAAAATCCACGAGTCCTGTGGCACCACCCCCAAATAAATAACGAATCGCGTGACCTCTAATTCACGTGACAGCGTTGTGTTTCGTTCACGGGTAATAAACAGCGTCCGGGTAGAGGAGTGTGCGGGGATCGACGTAAGCGGGCCACATCCGTAAAAAGAGAGACAAAATTTGACGCACACATACCATATCTCTTCCGCTGGTCAACAATCTAGCCGGTGTCCGTATGTATCCTGGATGTTGCAGTTCGCACATAAAGGCGAATCTGAAAGATGGATCCCCTCTCGAGTAATTTGTTTTCTGTTCACCATCAAGTAGCAGGTCGAACGTACGTCTGAATCTAGCGTTAACACGTTGGCAGTGCGCCGTACTATGTTCCAGTGCACAGCAGGACGTGTCAGTTCGACGACGTTAGGTGACCGGCGGCGAAACAGGGTGCGACAGATGTCACTGGCCGTTGGTAAGCGACAGACGGGGAGAACGCCCCATAGGTAGCTATGCTCCACATAAAACCTCCCAGAGTAGGAAAAGGGCATCGGTATCTCAGTAAGCGCCACTGAAGGGTCAAGGGAATATGGTGCCAGAGCCTCCATCAGTAAGTCCGTGGGTCTGGTCGGGCATCGTCGCCAAAGCTTGAGATTCATACTAACGTACAGAGACACTGCTCGATCATGAACACTGACAAGCCCAAGTCCACCTCGTTCTTTAGGAAGAGTAAGAGAGTCGTGTCGAACCTTAAATACCATTCCAGCGCTGACAAAGGAACCGAATGCCGCCATGATGCTCCGAGCTCTGTGTTTAGCCATCGGTAGTGTTTGTGCTACATGCGGAATTCGTGATGGTTGATAGACGTTAACAAATTCGGTCAGCTGATGAAGGTCCAGAGCACTAAGACGATGGTCCACTAGTCCAGCACGGATGTGTTGCAAGAGGCTGCGATAATTAAGGGTCGTCGTGCGTGAGATGTTATCCACGAAGTCGATATGAAGACAGCGGATTTTATCGCAAAGCCTGAATGGGGTGACGCTTGCAGGCGTCATCCCAGTGCCTATATTAAAAGCCATCGATTTATGTACACTTATACGGCTCCCCGAAGCTTCACCATAAGTGGCTAACCAATTCAAGGCACTGCGAACATAATGTTCGTTACAAAGAGTTAACATCAGATCATCTGCATACGCAGTGCACCTACAAACGAAACCACCAAGAGGCAAACCCGATAGGCAGTGTATCAGACCGCGCAACAAAGGTTCTAATGCTGAAGCGTACAGTATTGTCGATAATGGGCATCCCTGTCTATCAGAGTGGCGAATTTGCAAGGTGTTCGACAGTCTACCGTAGAAAAGCACTTTCAATGTTGCGCCACGTAAGAGACGGAGCCCCACCTCGACGAAAGCGCCGGGGTAGTGCATATTCTGAAGAACAGCAGTTAAGTACATGTGACTAACGCGATCAAATGCTTGACTGAAGTCTATATACACTGATGCGGCACGAGATGTCGTACGCCGAATTCGAGCTGCCAGTAGACGTGTGAAAATTTTCGTATCGTTGTTCATCGAACTTAATGGTCGGTAGTCCGTAATACGTGATCCTCCGCGAGGTTTACGGATTGGGATGATGATACCTTCCACAAATGCAGCCGGAAGTTGCACCTCTGGTGTTACGAGCTCTTGACATATAGCAGTCTAATAGGGTACCAACAGCCTCTGAAACGTCCTATAAAACTCCAAGGGTAACCCGTGTGGGCCTGGTGACTTATTGGGTACCCTTTTTCCTATGGCATCCAACACTTCATCCTCAGTCACTGGTTCTAACAGTTTCTGTTGGAGTTCCGGAGTAACCGTTGCGTGTGTCAAACCAGCGACAGCAGTAATGATCTTCGGAATAGATTTCTTCTCCACGTGTAGGTGAGAATAATGGGTAAAGTATGCACTGCTTATGTCTCTTTGCGTGACGTGACGGACGCTATCTGTTGTCGTCACCTCACGGATCAATGTCCTATGACTGCGCTTTCTTTTCATGGCTATATTTAACAAGGAGGGCCGTTCGTTGGTGATTCCGACCATTTGACGTGTACGGATGATGGTCCTTTCCAAGTGTTAACGAGTCAACGTCGGAACCTTCGCTTTTGCTCGGTTGACAGTCATCTGATGGCGTAGTAGAACTGTGTAATGCTGCGCCTCCATGCCGGAGCTTCCCTACTAAAGGTCTTCGAGGTAGGTCGAAGGCTCGGCTTGGCACAGTGCAGCCACCACTGTAAAGCAGATGTATACGCTCCTCGTCGTCGTAGGCACAGTCTCCACGTGTCTCCCACTGCCGCTTGACGTTCCGGTGAGGCCAGGTGAGCAGTGCTAAATTTCCAGGGGCTGCGGCTGCGCCACACTTGTCGGCGTCCAAGCTTGATGGTACAGATGTTACCAGTGTCGTCAGTAAGTGCTGCTGGCCACAACTCGGCTGCTGTGACCGCATCCCTGAGGTACACTATGTGATCAAAAGTATCCGGACACTGGGCTGAAAATAACTTACAAGCTCGTGGCGCCCTTCAACGGTAATGCTGGAATTCAGTACAGTGTTGGCCCACCCTTAGCCTTGACGACAGCTCCCACTCTCGCAGGCATACGTTCAATCAGGTGCTGGAAGGTTTCTTGGGGAATGGCAGCCCATTCTTCACGGAGTGCTGCACTGAGGAAAGGTATCGATGAAGAGCGGTGAGGCCTGGCACGAAGTCGGCGTTCCAAAACATCCCAAAGGTGTTCTATAGGATTTAGGTCAGGACTCTGTACGGGCCAGTCATTACAGAAATGTTACTGTCGTGTAACCACTCCGCCACAGGCCCTACATTATGAACAAGTGCTATATCGTGTTTGAAAGATGCAATCACCATCCCCAAATTGCTCTTCAACAGTGAGAAACAAGAAGGTGCTTAAAACATCAATGTAGGCCGGTGCTGTAACAGTGCCACGCAAAACCACAAGGGGAGCAAGCCTCCTCCATGAAAAACACGACCACACCATAACGCCACCGCCTCCGAATTTTACTGTTGGCACTACACACGCCGGCAGATGACGTTCACTGGTCATTCGCGATACCCACACTCTGCTGTCGGATCGCCACATTGTTTACAGTGATTCGTTACTCCATTCAACGTTCTCCCACTGTTCAATCTTCTAATGTTTACGCACCTTACACCAGGCGAGGCGTCGTTTGGTATTTATTGGCGTGGTGTGTGGCTCATGAGCAGCCGCTCGACCATGAAATCCAAGTTTTTTCACCTCCCGCCTAACTGTCATAGTACTTGCAGTGGATCCTGATACAGTTTGGAATTCCTGTGTGATGGTCTGGATAGATCTGTGCCTATTACACATTGCGACCCTCTTCAACTGTCGGTGGTCTCTGTCTGTCAAAGACGAGGTCGGCCTGTACGCTTTTGTGCTGTACGTTTCCCTTCACGTTTCCATTTCACTATCACATCGGAAACAGTGGACCTAGGGATGTTTAGGAGTGTGGAAATCTCGCGTACAGATGTCTGACGCAAGTGACACCCAATCACCTGACCACGTTCGAAGTCCGTGAGTTCCGCGGAGCGCCCCATTCTGCTCTCTCGCGATGTCTAATGACTACTGAGGTCGCTGATATGGAGTATCTGGCACTAGGTGGCAGCACAATGCACCTAATATGACAAACGTATGTTTTGGGGGTGTCCGGATACTTTTGATCGCATAGTGTAGATTTCACTCCTCTGCGCCTTCCGAGAGAAAAGTCTGGGTTGGCACGACTCGTGGATCAACATCCATCCCCTTGTGGTGCGGTGGCAGTTGCTGTTCGGGTTTGTCTGGCGATTCCGTCTGCGGAGAGCGGACGGTATGTGCCTCAGCTGTCTGCAGTGGTAACCTATCCCGACATCGTAGGTGCCGCCACTTGTGCATAAGCAATTGGTAGAATCGATGGAGGAACATGTTGTCCCGTTTCTCCTGATGGAATGTGGGTGACCGCCACTGAAATCAATCAGAGTGAACATGATCCTCCTGTCCACATTCTGAGCATTTGTGCGGTTGTGCATCGTACATGATAATTGCACGACAACCGGCAATGTTTAAGTATGAAGGAACATGCTTCGTCAGTTCGATTTTGACCTGTCTTACTCCGCTGAGTACGGGATACGTTGTAAAAGTCTGCCCATTCTCAGCCACCTAGCTAATGACGGTCTCGTACGGCTTAAGAGCGGCAGGTACCTCAAAAGGTAGCTTGAATACCCGAAGGGTCCTCATGCCTAGGTTCGCATGTTCTACGGTAACAGCGCCGATATGTCCATCTGAGTGCCTAAACTGCAGTTTGCCGGCAGCGCCGGTAACCACCTTCGTGCACGCTTCTTCGTTAATCATCTTAACATTGACAACACTGGTCGTGATCGAAAAGTAAATACCAGTTACGTCCTGTGGCTGTAGACGTCGTTCACCTGTCAAGAAGTTTTCTACTTCAGATGCTCGCGGTCTTGGATATTCGGCTTAGAACGTAGTCTTGATAGTGTTCTTCCTATATGAGTTCGCCATGTTGCTTCAGTGAGGTTGTAGTAAGCGACTCGAGCTCGCGGGAAGTAAACAAATTCGCGTACGGCACTAGACCGGCTGGTCGGCAAAGTCCTCGCCGCTCTGTCGCTGACACGGTAGCTCCGCGTGTTCGGTCAGAGGTTTAGCTGCCCTCTGTAATAAAAAATAAAAACTGAGTTAACCGATTAACGACGAACTTGATCGGGTGTCGTACGATGTCCGCCCCAAGCAGATGCAAGGATCGAAAGCGAACAAAATGAGATTTTTTTTAAAAAAAGGAAAGAGTTAACTGCTCTCTGTAATAAAAAGAAATTGAGCGACTGAATCAATGACGAACTTGGACGACTTTCATGGGATGTCCGCACCGAACGAATGCAATGAAGAATGACGAACAAAATGATATTTTAAAAAAACCACAATGCCGTTTCTTAATTAGGCTGCTCTATATTGTACTTCTTGTCCTTGAACAGTTCACTTTTTGTATTTTGCTTTTTTTTCACGATTCAGTACACCTTCTACCTGATTTCATGCCTGATCTGTGTTCAGTTTCTGAAGGGCTGTCCACTGGGTTCTGGTTTGGGGGAGGAGACCAAACAGAGCGGTCATCGCTATCATCGGATTAGGGAAGGACGGGGAAGGAAGTCGCCCGTGCCCTTTCAAAGGAACCATCGCGGTATTTGCCAGGAGCTATTTAGGGAAATCACGGAAAACCTAAACCAGGATGGCCGGACGCGGGATTGAACCGTCGTCCTCCCGAATGCGAGTCCAGTGTGCTAGCCACTGCGCCACCTTTTTCTTTTTTTATCTCATTTTGTTCGCTTTTGTTCGTTGCATCTGCTCGGGGCGGACGTCGTAAGACATCCGTTTAAGTTCGTTATTGATCGATTAACTCAGTTTTTTTACTACATAGGGCAGCTAACCCTCTGACCGAACACGCTGAGCTACCGTGCCGGCATTTAACTGCCGAGCCACCTGCGTCGGTGGTCACTGGGTTCTCTTACCACTAAATTTGAATGGGGTGACGGGGAGTTTCCTTTGTTAGCACTCCTTACCTCTACTGCATACTGTCTGCCGTGTTCGGCATCACCGGAAGTGTCGTGCATTGTTCGCAGAAGGCTTCATGCAAAAGTACTATACAAACCTACTACATGCGGGAGGCATATTCCCAAAGGGTCACCGCTTTTTCCTCATATTCCGCACGATTGTACTTAGACGTAACAAATGCTACTCTAGTACTATGCGCTTGACAATTGTTTTCGAAAACTCGAGGTTCAAAGTTTTACGAGGCTGCTGAATACAGCCGGCCGGGGTGGCCGAGCGGTTCTAGGCGCTGCAGTCTAGAACCGCGCGACCGCTGCGGTCGCAGGTTCGAATTCTGCCTCGGGCATGGATGTGTGTGATGTCCTTAGGTTAGTTAGGTTTAAGTAGGTCTAAGTCCTAGGGGACTGATGACATCGGCAGTTAAGTCCCATAGTGCTCAGAGCCATTTGAACCATTTGCTGAATACATACAAGAGTGTCAGCAGTTAAGCAGCGGCGTTGGCGCAACCGTCTAAAAGGGCAGACTTCAACTCCGCCGGTACTGCGTTCAGGTTAAGCCATTGATTTTTTTCTAGCCTTCCACCAAACGCTACAGCGATTTGTGTCCCTTCGGTAAGGGACAATAATAATAACGACAATAATCATTTACGTACATTCATAGCACAGTTATGGTAGGCAATGAAAACCCAGTAACTCCATCTGCCTGTGAAAACTCGTAATTCTAGTAACCAGTTACTCCATAATCAGAGAGAGATTTGTAAGTGCATGGATTTCTCTTATCTGTCAATAACTAGGCTTCTATTATATAGCTACACATGTAGCAACTTTCTGTGCCACTTTATATTATTTTTTAAGAAACCGCCTTTGCTTCACCAGCAGAATTTAACTTAATGGAGTTACGAGGTTTCCATTGCCTACCATAGAAAGTACAATCGAGGTACAATGAGAAATCGTAGTGAAACGATCCTTTCTTAATCAATACAGTCATGCTCTTATCGCAGTGAAGCCATACAGGCTAAATTTGCTTTGAAATAATTAAACTGTTTGCGATATACAGATGAATGTGTAGATAAATAAATGTTCATTTCATCAGGCTTCCTTATTATGCCTGTTCTGTACCTCGCCACTAACGTACCTAAACCAGCCAGAAATGGACCCGTGCGTTCCGTGTGCCCTGATGCCATCACTGGAAGAGTGATATCACCAGGCTCTGTTCGCAGAAGTCTGTAGGAAAGTTGTACGCAGGTGAACGCAACGCCTAGTCACGGAGGAGGGTGTGACAGTAGCCACGCCAACACGTAAGATTTCTAGTGCGCAGGCGTGTTTAAAAGTAATGCCTCAGAATTTGTCAAGTGAAAACTCTTAAAGCTTTTTAAACAAAACAAGTCTTATTAAAATTCTACGCCTTTGTTCTGCATGTTTACATATTTATTTCTCAGCATAGTCACCCTGGTGACAAACAAATTTCTTCAAACGAAAGGCCAGTTTATTGATACTGTCATTGCATGTTTAACTTTGTTCATGAAGCCACGACCTTACCTCTGCTTGCACCGCTTCATCACTATCAAACTGAAGACCTCGATATAGTTCTTTAAATTTGGTAAAAGTTGAAAATCGGATGGGACCAAGTCGGGACTGTAAGGAGGATAATCGCTGACAGTCAAAACAAAGGGTCGGATTGTTGCAAAAAATGGTTCAAATGGCTCTGAGCACTATGGGACTTAACATCTGAGATCATCAGTCCCCTAGAACTTGTAACTACTTAAACCTAACTGACCCAAGGACATCACACACATCCATATCCGAGGCAAGATTCGAACCTGCGACCGTAGCGGTCGCGCTGTTCTAGACTGAAGCGCCTAGAACCGCTCGGCCACAGCGGCCGGTGGATTATTGCAGGTGTCGTAACTATCGTATGTGGTCTGGCATTGTTATGCTGAAGGAAAAGGTGCTTCATCTGTGAAAGAACTCTTCGAATTCGAAATTCGATTACAGCACCCTGTTTCTAGCGCATGACATAGTTACGTTACACATCGCCACATTACACGCTACAACGCCGACTCCTCTAGCAGCTGAAGGCTGCAAATATGTAGACACGAAGAATAAAAGTGTAGAATGTTCATAACGTTATTTAAAAATTCGGAGTTATTACATTTCAGCACACCCTCGTACATCTGTGGAGAACTTTGCTCTTTATAAATGAATTCCAATTTAGTTTCTAGAGAAGCAGCAAACATGTTTTCGTTTGGAGGGAAGCTAGTATCAAGCTTATGTAAGTCCTTACAGCAGTAAGGGGACTGTGTCATCTAGCGAAATGATGTAGTTCATCTATTCCAAACTGTTTATCTTTACCGAAGTTGTTATTTTGTCCTTCCGGCTGGACCTATCTGAATTTAAAGTACAGGGGCAGGGGAGGGGGATGTCTCTGAGTAGAAAGAAGAACAGACAGAAACTGACAGGAGGACCTCTTACAAAGAGAAGACAAGGAGAAGAAGCCTGGAAAAGCTTTTGCTTTATAAACCGAGTGCTCGGAGGGACCTCGTTCATTCCAACACGTCTAATGCATTCCCATCCCATCACGGACAGGGCACCGAAGTAATTTTCAGAGAGAACTTTTACAACTGTTCCATGGGAAGTCTCTTCTTCATCCACCACTTATCAAATTCTAATTTTACTAATCAATTGTGGGGCAATTAAAGTCTCCTCCACTTATCATAGCGTGACTTGGAAACATAGGAACAAGAGATAGAGCCTAGTTCAGAAATTACCGCTTACTTCTCCAGTGACACGAGATGGCCAATAAGTAGTTCTTCACTGTGCCCAAATCATTTCTCATGCAGAATCAATTTGTACCACAGTTGATCTACGATTTATTTAATTTAATCGTACGGCTAGGGCCCCCCGCCGGGCAGGCCGTTCGCCGGGTGCCGGTCTTTCAATTTGACGCCACTTCGGCGACCTGCAGTCGATGAGGATGATAGAATGATGATGAGGACAGCACAACACCCAGTCCCCGACCCAGCCGGGAATCGAACCCGGACCTAGAGGACTGACAATCTGTCACGCTGACCATTTTTTTATTTGTTTAATAATTGTTATTGAACAAACTAGAAGTACATATATATTAACTATGCAAGAGTTCTTCAAGGTACCATTTAAACATATATAAATGACTGTTAGTTAAACAAAAAAAATATTTAAAAAACATTAAATACAACAAAATATAACGTATTCTGTCTTCTTCCTTTTTTTAAATTTTTTTTTCGGTCGATGCATGAGAACGTGGATAAGGGTCTTGCATCATGTGACAGGTAGGCATGGCACACCCTAACTTAAAGGGGGTCAAGGAAGACGCTGCGGAGATAACCGGCAAAAGTTTGTCGGTAAGATGGTTTTCGGGTGAGGGTGCTATGCGCGGTCACAACTTTGTACCAGAAGTCAAGGACTGTATGCAGACCACTCTGAAAGAGGTATTCTAAAGCCTGTCCTCGAAACCAGATTAGGGTATGGTGCTTAGCAAGAGGGTAGTGAAATGTCTGGGGCAACAACAGGAAATCCGGGGTTACCGTCGTTGGCGGGGCACGGAGGTAAAAGCCCACGATTCGTTGGATGAGGAGCTATACGTTTTGTTTCAGGGGGCACGCAAGACGGTGCTCGTCGGTGTCTTCGAGCTGACAGCCAGGGCAGTGTGGAGAGGTGGCCAGTCCTACGCGATAAAGTCGACTATTAGTCGGGAATTTTCCATAGACTAAAACATACCAGAGTGCAGACACAGACGACGGTAAAAAGGGTGCATGCACACACGCCAGTTAATGTCAGGATGCCGTAGCACCATGGGGTCTCAAGGGTTGGACGGCATAAACAAACGACAATAATCTTTTGTACGGGGGGGACGGGTGACTGGAAGATCGGCCCGAACGTAGCTGAGTTCTATGAAACAACTGGCGACGTGGTACAATAGTGGAGAAATAGGTGCCACATTGATCGGTGGATCGAGAGAAGCTGGTCGGAGGATATCTAAGAGACTGCGTATTAAGGGCGGGACCGGCCCCTGCCAGTGCCGCAACAGAGTGTGGACAAAGAGTGCAGAAGGTCGTGCCCGCACGTTGACGAGTCCGAGGCCACATTTTGCAGGAGGCAGTGTTAGAGTGTTGTAGCGGACTTTGAAAAGTGCCCCTGCTGACACGAAATATCCAAAGGCTCATTGGATACGGCGGCAAGGAGTAACGGCATTGGGAGGATCTGGGCGACGTGTACCAGTTTAGGGGCGACATACATGTTGACATAGGACACACGTTGGAGTTGGTTTAAGTTACGGTGCACTTGACCGCGGACATGGTGCCGAATCGACTGCAAAAGCCGCCGGTAATCCAGGGCCACTGTGCGGTGTGTGGAGCTCGTAAATTCGATACCCAAGTAACGAAGGGTGGTACTGACTGGGAGTGGGGTCGGTACCATAGCCGGGAGGCCGCGCCCAATGTGCATCATAGTCGATTTACGGACATTAAGAATGCTACCAGAAATACGTCCATACTGTTGGATCCATTGGATGGCGTCATTGAGTTCCGTGGAGGAGCAGGTGAGAAAGAGGAGGTCGTCCGCATAAGCCCTGCAGTGAAAGGTGTAGTCACGCAAAGTGAGACCCTGCAGTCTAGAGGTAAGTCCAGTGATGAGGGGCTCAAGTGCAATGGCATATAGTAAAGTAGACATAGGGCATCCTTGATGCACAGAGCGGCGTATAGGAATCCGTCCTACAAGCCTCCCATTGACTTGTACCATCGAGACCGCGGGAAATAGTAACCGGCGAATGGCATCGACAAAAAGTAATGGGAACCCCATACGTGTCGCCACGATGAGGAGGAATGGGTGTCGAACGCGATCAAAGGCACTCGTGAAATCGACGGATACCAGTGCTGCGCGAAGGCGACAAACCGACGCCAGTGCGATGAGGTCACGGCATTCTCCTAGGGCTGTTTGTAAGGTGGCCCCACAACCACGTGCAGTCTGCTCCGGTGAAAGGACCGTAGGTAAGACGGTGCGTATGCGCGCTGCTAAGAGGCGTGCATAGATTTTATAGTCTGCATTCAGTAGTCTAAGGGGGCGATATGCAGAGACATGAGACCCTCCCTTCGGCTTAGGCACAGGTAGATGAATGCCAGTGACGAATTCAGGTGGAATTGTGAAGGACGGGGTAAAGAGTTCCTGTATCATTTCCGTCCAGCGAGGAAGCATTAACGTGGTGCACGCCCGGTAAAACTCCACTGGGAGACCATCTGGTCCTGGTGATTTGTTCTTGGCCCCTTTTTTGATCGCATCTACCACCTCTTCTGCGGTGATTGCAGACATCATGGACGTTGACTCCGCTACGGTGAGGGTCCGATCAGGGGAAGGACGGAGATCATCAGGAATTGGCGTTGCCATCGGTTCATCATCATAAAATTGGCGATAATGTGCAGCAAAGGCAGACACCACTGCCGCCTGAGTTGTGTGGGGAACACCATCGGAGGTCGTGATGTTGGGGACGAAAAGGTGACGTCGACGACTATGGTCGGATGCGGCATGGATTGTGGATGGGGTTTCGTCGTGGAGGAGGTCTTGTCGTCGGGAACGCACCACGACACCATGCAGTCGTGTACGTTGGAGAGAGAGGAGACGAGCTTTAGTACGCTGTCGTTCCCTATGGGTGTCAGGTGATGGAGGGAGCGCATCGAGTTCACGGAGGACGGCGTAGTGAAAATTTGTGGTGTCTCGATGCCATGCTGCTGCTTCCTTGCCACATTGTATGAAGACCTTTCTGATCGCAGGTTTGGCACATTTGAGCCACCAATGGAACGTTGATGTGTACTGCGGGAGGCGTCTTTCGCAAGACGCCCATGTAGTGGCAACACATTGTCGGCAGTGTGGATCACTAAGGAGGGATGTATTAAGCTTCCAGTAACCTGTGCTGCGCCCTACTGACTGAGGTGGCAAAGCCAGGGAGCAAACGACGGCGCAGTGGTCCGAAAATGCAAGGGGCCATCGTTCAGCTTGGGCGACTTCATTGTCAAGGTGGGCAGAGACATAAAACCGGTCCAGTCTTCTCGCAGAATGTGCTGTATAATGGGTAAAACTGGGGGTATTGCCATGAGTTTTCTCCCAAACGTCCACTAGATGAAAATCTTCGATTAAGGTGAGCAGCGCCGAGCATGGCGAATAACCAGGCATTTGGTCCTGCGGAAGGAGGACGCAGTTGAAATCGCCTCCCATGATAAGGCGATCATAGCGTCCAGAAAACAGGGGCGCCACGTCATGTCCGAAGAAAGTGGACCGCTGCCGACGGTTCGTGGAGCCAGACGGAGCGTAGATATTGATGACGCGCCTGTCGAAGATGGTAACAGCCATGCCCCTTCCACAGGGAAGGATTGTCGTGTCCTTCAGTGGGATTCCTTCGCGTATGCAGAAAGCCTCTCCACGCCCTGATTGATCACATGTGGACGTGTATGAGTCGTAGCCGTAGACTGGTGGTAGTGTGGCAACGCGTACTTCCTAAGAAGGGCGACGTCGATGTCAGAAGCCCGAAGCATGTCACATAGGAGTAGCAGCTTGGGTGCAGTGCCGACCATGTTGATGTTCAGTGTGGCAAACCGGTACGTTAGTTTCAGTGGTGGTGGACGCGCATCTACCATCACCAAGGGAAGTATGAGTTGGGTACCGACAGGAAGTCCCGCCCCATCAGCTGCAGTGCCTCGCTTTTGATGTTAATAGGCAGCCTCGTCCGGCGGAGGCAATTCATCCGGAGGAGGGGACGTATCTTCCTCAATGTCGTCGGCCCGTGCTCCTGTGCCGTGGGTCTGTCCAATGTCCATGGGAATTGCGTCGTGGTGAGAGAGATCTGGAGTTGTCAGCGGGGAGACAGGCGTCTCAACCTGCACACCGATCGTTACATTGTGCATGGCGACCTCCACGGTGGTCCTATCCTGCGAAACGTCTTATTCATCGTAAAAGTTGTCCGCCGACCTCTGCGTGGAAATGTCGGCTGGTTGGGTGTCGTCTTCGTCGTCGCGGGTGGCGACGCTTTGAGAGCCCGTGGGTGAACGGCGGCGGCGTCTGCGCCTACGTGGCGAGCGTTGTTTGCTCACGTGTTCCTCAGTGTCGGACGACGGCAAGGAGGAGCGTCGACCTGGTTTGAAGGCGTCGGTGGGTACAATGAAATTGTCAAACAGATGTTGTGAAGAAGTACTGGTCTCGTCAGCGTCCGATGCGGGAGCCTGTTCGGCGGCAAGATTGTCAGGTGGGACGTCCGCACCGTCCATCGGTGACTGGGCCGGTGGGACGTGCCGATCGGAAGGACCGGGCGACGGACTGGACGAAACTGTAGACGTGGCAAGAGCCGCTGCGTAAGTGACCGGTAGGGCGGTCATCGTGGGTGTGACGGACGCTTCCGACAACGGGAGCTGCGCGACACGTCGTTCAGTGCATTCAGACCGTAGATGACCTTCTTTCCCGCAACCGGAAAAGGTCCGAAATTGCCCGTCGTACATTATAATGGTACGGCAGCCTCTGATACGTAGATAGGAAGGCACGTGTTTCTGCAACTCGATGCGGACCTGTCTGACACCGTTTAAAACGGGATAGGTTTGAAATTGTACCCATCGTTCGGCAACATGTTCCAGAACGTTGCCAAGGGGACGGAGCGCCTCGATGACGACGTCTGCAGGTAGTTCGAACGGCAGTTCGAAGATCCTTATTGTTCGTGTGCCGAGACCTGCGTGATCGACGGTAAAGGGTCCGACGTTGCCGCCGGAATGACAGAAGCGCAGTCCACGTTTTGCCTCTCGAAGCACCTTGTCGCACGCCGCATCGTTGATCATTTTGACGTAGACGGTACTGCTAACTATGGACAAGTGGATACCAGTTAGATCTGTTGGTGGTATTTTAACTTCATAGCGAATAAATCGTTCTACCTCCAGGGCCTTGGGTCGGGCGAAGTCGGAACAAAAGATGAAACGTAATGTCTTCTTCCGATATTTGTGCGCCATGGTGGTCTAGAAGCGAAAACGGCACTTACAGCGGCCGAAGTAAACACAAACACACAGTGCGCGCCTTGCCCGCAGCGTTCCGGCGTGTGACCACCTCGCAGCACTGCCGGAGGCAGACTGCCCATTCAGCTACCGGGGGCGGATGATCTACGATAATTATCTGCACATACTTCATTCCCCACTCCATGGAGGCCACCCGTATGATAGACACCTAGATTTGCCCCGAAGATCTCACCCCTAACATTTTCTAGTTGTAGCCAACTCTCGCTGTCGAGTATTATGCAAACTCTACAGCTTTTTAATACACTGAAGCGCCAAAAAAACTGATATAGGCATGCGTTTTCAAATACAGAAATATGTAAACAGGCAGAATACGGCGCTGCAGTCGGCAGTGACTATATACACTGAAACGCCAAAGACGCTGGTATACGCATGCCTATGGCTGGCTCTGAGCACTATGGGACTTAACTGCTGAGGTCATCAGTCCCCTAGAACTTAGAATTACTTAAACCTAACTAACCTAAGGACATCACACACATCCATGCCCGAGGCAGGATTCGAACCTGCAACCGTAGCGGTCGCGTGGTTCCAGACTATAGCGCCTAGAACCGCTCGGCCACTCCGGCCCGCAGGCATGCCCATGCAAATACAGAGACATGTAAACAGGCAGAATACAGCGTTGCAGTAGGCAACGCCTATATACACTGAAACGTCAAAGACGATGGTATAGGCATGCCTATTCAAATACAGAGACATGTAAACAGGCAGAATGCAGCGCTGCGGTAGGGAACGCCTATATACACTGAAACGCCAAAGACGATGGTATACGCATGCCTATTCAAATACAGAGACATGTAAACAGGCAGAATACAGCGCTGCAGTAGGCAACGCCTATATACACTAAAACGTCAAAGATGATGGTATAGGCATGCCTATTCAAATACAGAGACACGTAAACAGGCAGAATACAGCGCTGCGGTAGGGAACGCCTATATACACTGAAACGTCAAAGATGATGGTATAGGCATGCCTATTCAAATACAGAGACATGTAAACAGGCAGAATACAGCACTGCGGTAGGGAACGCCTATATACACTGAAACGCCAAAGACGATGGTATAACCATGCCTATTCAAATACAGAGACATGTAAACAGGCAGAATACAGCGCTGCAGTAGGCAATGCCTATATACACTAAAACGTCAAAGACGATGGTATAGGCATGCCTATTCAAATACAGAGACACGTAAACAGGCAGAATATAGCGCTGCTGTAGGGAACGCCTATATACACTGAAACGTCAAAGATGATGGTATAGGCATGCCTATTCAAATACAGCGACATGTAAACAGGCAGAATACAGCGCTGCGGTAGGGAACGCCTATATACACTGAAACGCCAAAGACGATGGTATAGGCATGCCTATTCAAATACAGAGACATGTAAACAGGCAGAATACAGCGCTGCAGTAGGCAATGCCTATATACACTAAAATGTCAAAGACGATGGTATAGGCATGCCTATTCAAATACAGAGACACGTAAACAGGCAGAATACAGTGCTGCGGTAGGGAACGCCTATATACACTGAAACGTCAAAGATGATGGTATAGGCATGCCTATTCAAATACAGAGACATGCAAACAGGCAGAATACAGCGCTGCAGTAGGCACTGAAACGTCAAAGACGATGTATAGGCATGCCTATTCAAATACAGAGACACGTAAACAGGCAGAATACAGCGCGGCGGTAGGGAACGCCTATATACACTGAAACGTCAAAGATGATGGTATAGGCATGCCTATTCAAATACAGAGACATGTAAACAGGCAGAATACAGCGCTGCGGTAGGGAACGCCTATATACACTGAAACGTCAAAGACGATGGTATAGGCATGCCTATTCAAATACAGAGACATGTAAACAGGCAGAATGCAGCGCTGCGGTAGGGAACGCCTATATACACTGAAACGCCAAAGACGATGGTATACGCATGCCTATTCAAATACAGAGACATGTAAACAGGCAGAATACAGCGCTGCAGTAGGCAACGCCTATATACACTAAAACGTCAAAGATGATGGTATAGGTATGCCTATTCAAATACAGAGACACGTAAACAGGCAGAATACAGCGCTGCGGTAGGGAACGCCTATATACACTGAAACGTCAAAGATGATGGTATAGGCATGCCTATTCAAATACAGAGACATGTAAACAGGCAGAATACAGCACTGCGGTAGGGAACGCCTATATACACTGAAACGCCAAAGACGATGGTATAACCATGCCTATTCAAATACAGAGACATGTAAACAGGCAGAATACAGCGCTGCAGTAGGCAATGCCTATATACACTAAAACGTCAAAGACGATGGTATAGCCATGCCTATTCAAATACAGAGACAGGTAAACAGGCAGAATATAGCGCTGCGGTAGGGAACGCCTATATACACTGAAACGTCAAAGATGATGGTATAGGCATGCCTATTCAAATACAGAGACATGTAAACAGGCAGAATACAGCGCTGCGGTAGGGAACGCCTATATACACTGAAACGACAAAGACGATGGAATACGCATGCCTATTCAAATACAGAGACATGTAAACAGGCAGAATACAGCGCTGCAGTAGGCACTGAAACGTCAAAGACGATGTATAGGCATGCCTATTCAAATACAGAGACACGTAAACAGGCAGAATACAGCGCTGCGGTAGGGAACGCCTATATACACTGAAACGTCAAAGATGATGGTATAGGCATGCCTATTCAAATACAGCGACATGTAAACAGGCAGAATACAGCGCTGCGGTAGGGAACGCCTATATACACTGAAACGTCAAAGACGATGGTATAGGCATGCCTATTCAAATACAGAGACATGTAAACAGGCAGAATACAGCACTGCGGTAGGGAACGCCTATATACACTGAAACGCCAAAGACGATGGTATAACCATGCCTATTCAAATACAGAGACATGTAAACAGGCAGAATACAGCGCTGCAGTAGGCAATGCCTATATACACTAAAACATCAAAGACGATGGTATAGCCATGCCTATTCAAATACAGAGACAGGTAAACAGGCAGAATATAGCGCTGCGGTAGGGAACGCCTATATACACTGAAACGTCAAAGATGATGGTATAGGCATGCCTATTCAAATACAGAGACATGTAAACAGGCAGAATACAGCGCTGCGGTAGGGAACGCCTATATACACTGAAACGACAAAGACGATGGAATACGCATGCCTATTCAAATACAGAGACATGTAAACAGGCAGAATACAGCGCTGCAGTAGGCACTGAAACGTCAAAGACGATGTATAGGCATGCCTATTCAAATACAGAGACACGTAAACAGGCAGAATACAGCGCTGCGGTAGGGAACGCCTATATACACTGAAACGTCAAAGATGATGGTATAGGCATGCCTATTCAAATACAGAGACATGTAAACAGGCAGAATACAGCACTGCGGTAGGGAACGCCTATATACACTGAAACGTCAAAGACGATGGTATAGGCATGCCTATTCAAATACAGAGACATGTAAACAGGCAGAATACAGCGCTGCGGTATGGAACGCCTATATACACTGAAACGCCAAAGACGATGGTATACGCATGCCTATTCAAATACAGAGACATGTAAACAGGCAGAATACAGCGCTGCAGTAGGCAACGCCTATATACACTAAAACGTCAAAGACGATGGTATAGGCATGCCTATTCAAATACAGAGACACGTAAACAGGCAGAATACAGCGCTGCGGTAGGGAACGCCTATATACACTTAAACGTCAAAGATGATGGTATAGGCATGCCTATTCAAATACAGAGACATGTAAACAGGCAGAATACAGCGCTGCGGTAGGGAACGCCTATATACACTGAAACGTGAAAGACGATGGTATAGGCATGCCTATTCAAATACAGAGACATGGAAACAGGCGGAATACAGCGCTGCGGTAGGGAACGCCTATATACACTGAAACGCCAAAGACGATGGTATAGGCATGCCTATTCAAATACAGAAACATGTAAACAGGCAGAATACAGCGCTGCAGTAGGCAACGCCTATATACACTGAAACGCCAAAGACGATGGTATAGGCATGCCTATTCAAATACAGAGACATGTAAACAGGCAGAATACAGCGCTGCGGTAGGGAACGCCTATATACACTGAAACGCCAAAGACGATGGTATAACCATGCCTATTCAAATACAGAGACATGTAAACAGGCAGAATACAGCGCTGCAGTAGGCAATGCCTATATACACTAAAACGTCAAAGACGATGGTATAGCCATGCCTATTCAAATACAGAGACAGGTAAACAGGCAGAATATAGCGCTGCGGTAGGGAACGCCTATATACACTGAAACGTCAAAGATGATGGTATAGGCATGCCTATTCAAATACAGAGACATGGAAACAGGCAGAATACAGCGCTGCGGTAGGGAACGCCTATATACACTGAAACGACAAAGACGATGGAATACGCATGCCTATTCAAATACAGAGACATGTAAACAGGCAGAATACAGCGCTGCAGTAGGCACTGAAACGTCAAAGACGATGTATAGGCATGCCTATTCAAATACAGAGACACGTAAACAGGCAGAATACAGCGCTGCGGTAGGGAACGCCTATATACACTGAAACGTCAAAGATGATGGTATAGGCATGCCTATTCAAATACAGAGACATGTAAACAGGCAGAATACAGCACTGCGGTAGGGAACGCCTATATACACTGAAACGTCAAAGACGATGGTATAGGCATGCCTATTCAAATACAGAGACATGTAAACAGGCAGAATACAGCGCTGCGGTATGGAACGCCTATATACACTGAAACGCCAAAGACGATGGTATACGCATGCCTATTCAAATACAGAGACATGTAAACAGGCAGAATACAGCGCTGCAGTAGGCAACGCCTATATACACTAAAACGTCAAAGACGATGGTATAGGCATGCCTATTCAAATACAGAGACACGTAAACAGGCAGAATACAGCGCTGCGGTAGGGAACGCCTATATACACTTAAACGTCAAAGATGATGGTATAGGCATGCCCATTCAAATACAGAGACATGTAAACAGGCAGAATACAGCGCTGCGTTAGGGAACGCCTATATACACTGAAACGTGAAAGACGATGGTATAGGCATGCCTATTCAAATACAGAGACATGGAAACAGGCGGAATACAGCGCTGCGGTAGGGAACGCCTATATACACTGAAACGCCAAAGACGATGGTATAGGCATGCCTATTCAAATACAGAAACATGTAAACAGGCAGAATACAGCGCTGCAGTAGGCAACGCCTATATACACTGAAACGCCAAAGACGATGGTATAGGCATGCCTATTCAAATACAGAGACATGTAAACAGGCAGAATACAGCGCTGCAGTAGGCAACGCCTATATACACTGAAACGCCAAAGACGATGGTATAGGCATGCCTATTCAAATACAGAAACATGTAAACAGGCAGAATACAGCGCTGCAGTAGGCAACGCCTATATACACTGAAACGCCAAAGACGATGGTATAGGCATGCCTATTCAAATACAGAGACATGGAAACAGGCAGAATACAGCGCTGCGGTATGGAACGCCTATATACACTGAAACGCCAAAGACGATGGTATACGCATGCCTATTCAAATACAGAGACATGTAAACAGGCAGAATACAGCGCTGCAGTAGGCAACGCCTATATACACTAAAACGTCAAAGACGATGGTATAGGCATGCCTATTCAAATACAGAGACACGTAAACAGGCAGAATACAGCGCTGCGGTAGGGAACGCCTATATACACTTAAACGTCAAAGATGATGGTATAGGCATGCCTATTCAAATACAGAGACATGTAAACAGGCAGAATACAGCGCTGCGGTAGGGAACGCCTATATACACTGAAACGTGAAAGACGATGGTATAGGCATGCCTATTCAAATACAGAGACATGGAAACAGGCGGAATACAGCGCTGCGGTAGGGAACGCCTATATACACTGAAACGCCAAAGACGATGGTATAGGCATGCCTATTCAAATACAGAAACATGTAAACAGGCAGAATACAGCGCTGCAGTAGGCAACGCCTATATACACTGAAACGCCAAAGACGATGGTATAGGCATGCCTATTCAAATACAGAGACATGTAAACAGGCAGAATACAGCGCTGCGGTAGGGAACGCCTATATACACTGAAACGCCAAAGACGATGGTATAGCCATGCCTATTCAAGTACAGAGATATATTGACAGGCAGAATACGGCGCTGTGGTCGATAACGCCTATATACACTGAAACGCCAAAGACGCTGGCATAGGCATGCGTATACAAATACAGAGATATTGTTAGATCGGTTACTGCTGCTATAATGGCAGGTTATCAAGGTTTAAGTTTGAATGTGGTGTTATAATCGGCGCACGAACGATGGGGTCACATCATCTCCAAGGTAGTGATGAAGTGGGGATTTTCCCATACGACAATTCCACGAGGGTGCCGTGAATATCGCCGGCCGGTGTGACCGTGCGGTTCTAGGCGCTTCAGTCTGGAACCGTGTGACCGCTACGGTCGCAGGTTCGAATCCTGCTTCGGGCATGGATGTGTGTGATGTCCTTAGGTTGGTTAGGTTTAAGTAGTTCTAAGTTCTAGGGGACTGATGACCACAGATGTTAAGTCCCATAGTGCTCAGAGCCATTTTTTTGCCGTGAATATCCGGAGTCCAGTAAAACATAAAATCTCTAGCGCCGCTGCAGCCGGAAAAAGATCCTGCAAGAACGGGACCAACGACAACTGAAGAGAATCGTTCAACCTGATAGAAGTGCAACCCTTTCACAAATTGCTGCAGATTTCAATGCTGGGCCATCAACAAGTGTCAGTGTGTGAACCATTCAACGAAACATCATCGATATGGACTTTCGGGACCACAGACCCACTCGTGGACACTTGCTGACTGCACGACACAAAGCTTTACGCATCGCCTGGACCTGTGAACACCGACATTGGACTGTTGATGATTGGAAACGTGTTGCCTGGTCGGACGAGTATCGTTTCGATTTGTATCGAGGGGATGGACGTGTATAATTCCCCATTCGATTTATTTATGGGCACCGTGTAGTGTGTGGTTCTCAATCCTGCCTCAGGCATGGATGCGTGTGATGTCCTTAGGTTAGTTAGGTCTAAGTAGTTCTAAGTCTAGGGGACTGATGACCTCAGATGTTAAGTCCCATAGTGCTTAGAGCCATTTGAACCATTTGAACTAGCTTCTTCACTGATCTCCATGGTGAATTGTGTGGTTTTGTATTGTAAGTTTAGATGTTCTAGTAATGTATAAAGCTGTCTTTTGATACCAGTCCACAGACGCAGTACATCATCTGTATATTTGTACCAATATTTGATATCACTGAGAGGCTCTTTGAATAGGAATTATTTTTTGAAATGGTCCATCAAAAATTCAGCAAAGAGAGGACTGAGGGAAGACTCAGTTGCCAATACCTCTAGTTGTCTGGATAGAGTACCTTCGAATTGGAAATAATTGTGTAGTAAATATGGCCAGGTGGCCGGTCTTATGTCTTCTACTTGTACAGGGTGACAGCTGCTCTGTATCGTAGTTCTGTCAGAATAGCGAGGCATTCTTCGACCTGGTGCATACCATTCTGTACAAATGGATTGTATCTGTCTGGTTAGCTAAGAGCTAGTGTTTCTTGCGGACGCTAGTCAGTTGTTTCCTGGAGATGGTCCAGTAAGCCTAAAAACAGTGAGAAATAAACGAAAATCAGTAGAACAACAACACTTCAATTGTTATTCAACCTTAAATATGTAATTGTTCTACCAAGAAGTAACGGAAGAATCCATAAATAACATTACACTTCAGTTGTAGAGTACATTTTGAGATATCCTGTATTTGAAACAATAAAACAAGTATGTATGTTTTAGAATTATTAAGAAGATCGTTGACGTTGATAGTATTAAACACAGACAAAGTCACAGCTGTCTTTTTTTACAAAAAATGTGGGATGTTGAGACGGAAATGTAAGATGTGGAATATTAACAAGTTAGAGTGGTTGGGATGTAGGGTAGCTGCAACGTACAGTGGTTTGTGCGACAGTATGGAGAGTGAATAAAAGGGAAATGGGGGTACGGAGTTGTGATGGGCAAAAGGGTAGGGAGATGGGGGTTAATTCCGATGAGAGAGACAGATGTCGCGGCGGATTTCGTGGTCTGGAGTCTATAGCCTGTCCTAGTTTCGTTGACAGGGGCAATGAAATATATGAACGTATAGAGAGAATCGGAAAGTACGTTCGTGTGGGCGCGGAAGGTTTTCAGATCTATAAATTATAGGAGAAGGTTGTGGGATTCGAGCTGGTGACTGTCCAGGACGTGTTAGGGCGCTAAAATGTGGTCGTGGGGGATGAAAGCTTGTGAAGGATTGGGGAATGTAAGTGAAACCGAGGTGGAGTGCTTGCAAATCCAGGATCGGAAGGTAATTCATTGTGAGCTCGGTGTTGAATGGTTAAGTGGAGTTTCCACGTCAGTTTGTAGTAAAATGTTAGTCCGAGGTATTTTTGTGTTTTAGTTGATTGAATAGTACAGCCGTAAATGGTCTGTTGAAGCTTCAACAGCGCGGACGAGAGGCAGTCAAGAAACACAATGTGTGTGTGTGTGTGTGTTGGGGTTTATGGGCGCTCAACATCGAGGTCATCAGCGCCCAAGAAACACAATGGTGTCAGCTATCAGCTTGTCGTGGCCTTTTGGCGAACATGATTAGTGAACAGAAATGTGAAAGTGTAAACCCAGTAGGTCAGGCAGCTAAACCGAAAGAGGATTTTGATCCTCAAAACAACTAGCGACCTGTCTTTCAAGGATCTATAGTGAAAGACTGCTACGCCCGGCAGATTTCCACAAAGAAGGGTGTATCTTTAATTCTTGTCTATCAGTCAGAAAAGGTAATAAACGAACTTATTGGGACCATTCATATATTCACATCCCACAACCCACTGTTAAGGGCACGACAGAGAAGGCTTGGTTCCCTCTCTTGCTCCATTTACTAACAAAGGAACGGAAAAAAGACAGTTTGACCTCCTAATATTTCTTGTCTCGAAACTATTGCCATTTATTGAAGCAAGCATATTTGTTAAGCCCGCTGGTAATAAATAATGCTGCAATTTCTTAAATTATTTAGGCAGCATTTATCAGTCCGACGAATATGTTTCATCTCAAACGTTAGAGCAGCATACATTAATCGTTCACACGAAATTTTTCTTAGAGGTCTTCATCGTACTTTTGGAACACGCTCGTAGGTCTCTTCATTCTTGAGCTCTCCTAACAATTAAAGTTATGTTTTCATTTCAACTCGTGTCACTTTGCATTATGGATGTGACTACAGACAGCGCTGTATTACTGAACTGTTCGTAATCTTTAGTTAAAATCGTTAATACGCTTCTCCGTACGTTTAACCATAATTCGATGCTGAAAATGAGAATTTTTTTGTTGTTGATAGGACTGGACACAACGACAATATCTTTGTCTAAGAGCACGGACAATAAACACTCTTACTGTGTTGCTCAGTATATCGGAAAGGTCATTTCGATAACTTTAAATACAAACGAGCCTTAAACGTTTTCTCGTGATAAGTGCAACGATAATTACGCGTAGCCGGCCGAAATGGCCGAGCGGTTCTAGGCGCTTCAGTCTGGAACCGTGTGACCGCTACGGTCGCATGTTAGAATCCTGCCTCGGGCATGGATGTGTTTGATGTCCTTAGGTTAGTTAGGTTTAAGTAGTTCTAAGTTCTAGGGGACTGATGACCTCAGATGTTAAGTCCCATAGTGCTCAGAGCCATTTGAACCATTTTTAATTACGCGTATGTGAAGACTGACCTTATAAGGTAATACACAGTTGATTGTACAGGGTGACAATTATTGACCTATATGAAGAAAACGTAAATTAGTTACAAACTACGTCGTGAACACACTTTGTTCAGCATGTAAACGTCACTACAGATATTCGGATTTAGGTAGTAACATGTTTGATATGCCTACCATGATTGGCGATGATGCGCAGACGAATAGCGAAATTCTACATGACCCGCTGAAGTGTCGGAACATCGATGCTGTCGATGACTTCCTGAATGGCTGTTTTCACCTCAGCAGTGGTTTTGGGGTTATTGCTGTACACCTTGGATTTAATATAGCCCCATAAAAAGGGGTCGCATGTATTCATATCAGAAGAATATGGTGGCCAATCGAGACCTATGCCAGTGTCCTCTGGTTACCACAGAGCCAAAATGCAGTCCCCAAAGTGCTCCTCCAGGACATCAAACACTCTCCTGCTTCGATAGCGTCGAACGCCGTCTTTATGAATCACATCTTGTCGAAATTTGGGTCACTTTGGATAATGGGGATGAAATCATTTTCCAAAACGTTCACATACCCTTCAGTAGTCCCCATGCCATCAAGGAATATCGCACCGATTATTGCACACCACACAGTCACCCGTTGAGGGTGATGAAACTTCTCGATCGCGAAATGCGGATTTTCAGTCTCCCAAATGCGCCAATTATGCTTATTGACGAACCCATCCAAATGAAAGTGGCCGACACCGACAAGGTGTGTGTGCATGTGCATACTAATTCCCATCATGCCCCGCGGCCAACCGTGCTGTTTGAACGTCCTAACGCAAATCGTTCAAAAGTTATGACGATTTTATTTTACTTTGACATAGCCGTATTCCTAATAATCCATGCCGTGTGGGTCCGTAATTTTTTATGAGCCGACAGTGACGAACCCGCATCGAATCTTTTCGTATGTCTGAGAAACACGATATCTGCAGGTGCACCGAAGTCTATACTTTGCAGGACTTCGTGTTTTAAGATAGTGACGTATGTTCGACACATGTGATTTACTCTAAAACTGTGGCACTTTCAAGAAGAAACTTCTCCTCCATAAAGGAAGCTGCCATATGCGAATAAAAAGCAAGCAGATTGTATTATCCGCATATTCCTTCGGTTACATAATATTAATTTGTAAAGAAATGGGGCATTTAGTTTCTGTGAATACCAGAGTTCGTAAAGAAATGCAGCAATTTACTCACTGCAACGCTCCTTCTCCTGAGAACGTAGGAATGCTCTTAGAGATCACAACGTTGTTCTCATCCTGTATTTGTGTCGACACCAGTTTCGTACCCGTAAAGACGTGGCACTCGCATTAGAGACGTTCACCGACAGGCTATTTAGCTCCGCAGAACGACCTTTAAAGACAAGTTACAAGTGTCTATGGTGTGAGCGTATGCGCTGCAGTCAGAGCATTATAACGCTGCCTTGAGAGTTTGTGGAAGGAAGGAAGTTAACCTGGCTAACCTAAGAAAGATGAAGGGGTTAGCCTCGCGTCGACGACGAGGTCGTTAGGGACGGAGAACAAGCTTGTATTCGACAAAGAAAGAAAACGAAACTGTCCATTTCCTTTTCAAAGGTACTATCCAAGCCTTCGCCTGAAGCGATTTAGAGAAACACATTTGTCTCATAACATCAGGTTGCTTACAGCTCTAATGAGACCTAGCTAGTCAAAATGCCGCTATGCATAGAGCAGCTTCTGTTATCAACTTACCAATAAATTTTGCACTCACGTTATGCGGTAACGACATTCTCATTGAACAGATTGGCCGAACGTGTTGTGGGAGACACCACTTGAGGACAGTGAACGAAATATTAATTATTTTTTGGCAAAACGGCTGAGTTGTTTGTAATCATTTATTATTTGTTTATAGTGTTCTTGACAGAGCAGTTTATCGGTTGTGAAGTTAGTCTTCGCTTGTCAATAAGAGTAATAAAAAGAGTTACTCTTCAGCATTCGGTAGTGTCTTTATCTACAGGCTTTATTATGAGTTGCGTCTATAAAATGGTGAGCCCAGAAACAGGAAAGAGGCAACAAATACCGGGTGGTTATAATTAAACTTTCCCTATTTAACATGACATGGAAATTAATTACCTTTACGAGTACCAAACTTGGTAGCATTAATATCAAGGACATGGGAAGATAAATAATGCAGAATCAATTCAATTTAAAGACTTTAAAATGTGCTGCTACGGAACATCATACCATTACGTACCAGTACCATTACTGCTACAAAAGGGGTTCAGTATAACGCCCATCAGGATCCAGAAGAGTCTGAAGGCGCAGGATTGCATTCTGCACAGCAGAACGAAGCAAGTCCGTAGGTATGCTGCCTACTTCTCTTGATACGCTGCTCTTCAGATCAGCACACGCGTGAATGTTCCCCTGGTAAAACCTGTCCTTCAATGTAGTGAGATCCAAGCATTTGGAAACGATCGGCTGATAATTCGATCGTTTCCATGTGTATTTCGTAGAAGCAGGTGACCTTCACGAGCGACGTGCGGTGGGGCCCCATCTTGCATGAAAACTGTTGACTTCAATGTGTCTCTCTCCTATAGGCCAGGAATGACATGTGGCAAAGCATATCGCAGTAACGCTGGCCAGTCAAATGGTTCAAATGGCTCTGAGCACTATGGGACTCAACTGCTGAGGTCATTAGTCCCCTAGAACTTAGAACTAGTTAAACCTAACTAACCTAAGGACATCACAAACATCCATGCCCGAGGCAGGATTCGAACCTGCGACCGTAGCGGTCTTGCGGTTCCAGACTGCAGCGCCTTTAACCGCATGGCCACTTCGGCCGGCGCTGGCCAGTCACACTGGACGTCTTTGGACCTTGAGGGTAAACCTATTAAAAAAAAAAAAAAAAGGGCCAATGATGAACGTAGCCGTGAAGCCACAGCAGACGGTGACACGTTCACCAACACGTCGTGGTGCAAGCTCCTGCACTATACGGACCTTGTACGCATACCATTTGAGAACAGTGCGAAGCACCTTCCGTACAGTGGACCACAACTGTTGTGACACAGCACACTGTCTTATGATCGGGAATTGCGCGCAGCGTTGTCTGCCGTAGCATCAGCGATTTGATTAACCACCTGTGGTGCAGCCGATCGTCGGCCTCTTCCCGGATGGACGCCCATTTCTCCAGTTGATTCGCACGTCTTTATCATGCTCCGCAGAGCAGGTGGAGAAAGCCGTAATCCTTTCAGCCGGTGATATTCGCGAAGTGCAGCTGCAGCATCACTGTTTTTTTGATAATAGAGCTTCACCAATAATGCCCCGCTCCTTTTGTCCCAGCTCATGTCGACCCATCAACAAGTGCACTGCGACTGGTAAGGTGTGTGTGACTATGAATCACGATGATTGATCACAGCACAAGGTGACCATAGTTCGAACTGGACAAAGCACTATGACGCATGGAAATCGTACAGCCCATACTCTGGACAATAATGCTACCAAGTTTGGTACTTGTACGGTAACTAGTTTCTGTGTTATAACGTGTTAAGTAGGAGAAGTTTAATTATAATCACCCGGTACAACTACAGCGCATAGCGAGGCGGTGACTTCGCATTAAGACGACATACAAGATCAAATGGAGAAACAGCTTTCACGCTTACAAGAAGAGCTACAAATGCAGATTAAGGAAAGACAAGCGTGAAATGCGTCACGTAACGACGGGGAAGTGCGTAGATGGTGGTGGTGGTGGTTAGTGTTTAACGTCCCGTCGACAACGAGGTCATTAGAGACGGAGCACAAGCTCGGGTTAGGGAAGGATTGGGAAGGAAATCGGCCGTGCTCTTTCAAAGCAACCATCCCGGTATTTGCCTGAAACGATTTAGGGAAATCACGGAAAACCTAAATCAGGATGGCCGGCGACGGGATTCAACCGTCGTCCTCCCGAATGCGAGTCCAGTGTGGGGGAAGTGCGTAGAGATTGAGTCAGTATACAGGGTGATTTTTTCCACCGCGTACAAACTCTAGGAATTGATCGATGAGAGGATACGGGACAAAAAAGGTCTAATGAACTTATGTCCGGAAATGCATGGTTGCCGTGCTAGAGACCATTTATTCAGTCATACACTGTTACAACGACTGCGGTCTAATACGCGCTGTACCGTGCAGCCACAGTTACAATATGTGTTGAAAATGGTTTCCATGTGCCTCAACACATGCGTGTACGGGCCGTAGCATGTTCTGTCTCACACGTTCACAACAGAGAGGCTGCATCCGAACAGTGTCAAAGGCAGCACGAATACGCTGCCCCTTTGTTTCCACGTCTGGAGTAGGCTCTGCATACACGATACTTTTGAGATGGCCCCTAATCAGAAATCGCACGGGTTGAGATCCGGTGAACGAGCAGACTTTGCAACTGGATCCCAGCGTCCGATCCATCGACCAGGGAAGACACGAGTAAGTGCGTATGGAATTTAACGGCGAAGTGGGCTGGAGCACCACCATGTAGCAGCCACATAACCCATCGAATCGTCAACGGTACTTCTTCAAGCAAGAGAGGCAAAGTCACCCGCAAAAAACGCCGTTAGTTCCGACCTGTTAGCCGACGTCGAAGGAAGACTGGTCCCAAAATACGGTCGTCAATTATCCGGCTCACATATTCCGGCTGTACCGATGCTGATGATTGGCTGTCACCATACCACTGGGCCCGCATCTCGTGGTCGTGCGGTAGCGTTCTCGCTTCCCACGCCCGGGTTCCCGGGTTCGATTCCCGGCGGGGTCTGGGATTTTCTCTGCCTCGTGATGGCTGGGTGTTGTGTGATGTCCTTAGGTTAGTTAGGTTTAAGTAGTTCTAAGTTCTAGGGGACTGATGACCATAGATGTTAAGTCCCATAGTGCTCAGAGCCATTTGAACCATACCACTGGTGTTCTGCGTACTATCCCACAGACGACTGTTATGAAAGTTGAAGATACCACTCCGCGTAAGGGTGGCTTCATCTGTGAATAGGATGGATGACACAAATCCCGGAGTCATGGTTCCTTGTGAAGAAACCAGTGACAAAACTGCTCGCAATGTGGAAAGTGTGTCACTAATAAGCCCTCCACGCGTTGTAAGTGATGCGAATAGTAACAGTTGTCACGGAGAATTTTCCGCACGGTCGTCTGGCTTACCCTGTACTGGCGGGACAACTACTGCCTGCTACTAACACGGCGGTCGCCTTCCGCAGTTGTTAATCACATTTTCCTCGAAGTCTGGTGTCCGAACATTTCGGGAACCTCCTTCATGATTTCCTGCTTCCTGAAACGACCTCGTTTCAGACAAACGGTGAAACACTGTTGGAAACACTGAATGCTGTGATTATTGTCAGGGGGATAGGTCTCCTGATACAACCTTGCTACCCACCGCCCGTTGCCATTTGCCTTTCCGTAAGTACAATAAATACCATGGCGGTAAGCTCTTGATTCGAATACGGAACCATTGTGTACAACGCTGTGTCACATCCACTACAAGGTGAGTCAACCAGAGAAGTGAATCAGACACAACATTACCAATTACTATGGCTGGAGAGGGCGCTAAGGCATCACGTATGAGGAAGAGTACCACTCTCTAGGAGGAAACCATGCATACCGTAGCAGTGGCTGCATGGTACAGCGTGTATTAGACCGCAGTCTCCGTAAAAAAGTATAATATGGTTGAATAAATGGTCTGTAGCATGGAAACCATTCATTTCCGGAGCAATCCCTAGAGTTTGTACACGGTGGAAAAAATATGGAGGATGTGGGAAGTGCAAAGTCTAACGAGGCTGACAAAGCAACAATGAAAACGCAAGTGCCAAAGTCCCTATCGGAAGGGCCTGAACTTTGGTTCGCAATGTTAGATTAGCGTTTACACAGAACCAAGTCACGAACGACGATATGAGGTACGCGGTGGCAGTTGGTTGGTTGGTTTAAAAGAGTGGTGGGGGGGGGGGGGGAGGGACCAAACTGCTAGGTCATCAGTCCCTCGTTCCGATTAAAATAATTCCACAAGGGTGGGAGTAAAACAAACGAGACACACAAAACAAAGCTGGAAGAAAGGAGAAAGTGGTGGTAGTTAATAGCCTTAATGCACGAGTAGTGGAGACGTTAGAGGACGTCACGTCCTACACACGAGCGTTATCGACACTTGTCAGACATGTGGTTCACGCATGGAAAAGTCGTTAGACCAACGGATGTAGCCGGTCCTACAGTTCGAACGTGACAAAGATAGCAAGCCTTCGGAATTCTGGCGACATGTCAGAAACACAGTGGAGGAAGCAGCGATGTCGGATGAGACTCTTCGGCTCGTGTGGTTAACGCAACTGCCGCTGCCAGAGAAGACGTAAGCAGTCTCTTGTGGGAAAGACGACATCAATTCTGTGCTGACAGTAGCTAAGAGGGTGCACGCAATAGTAGGGGAGGCTTGGCGATACAACAGGAAGCCGACTACGGCTACACAGGTGAGACTGCAACTATACGACAGGAATCGAGGAAGTCCCTCGACGACCTGCTCCACGGTTTGAAGTCACAACTGGAAACAATTAAAAAGCAATTATCGGCGTTAGCGTTGAACAAACCAGACAATGATCGAGGTGGTAAAATGGTAGGGCATACGTCGGTACAATGGAGGCAAGGTCCTGAAGGGACGAAGGTAGAGTTTGCTGCTATCACAAAAGGTTCGGCATGTGGGCACGAGATGCACATAGCCCTGCACATTCCCAAATTACTGCAGCGGCCTGCACAAATAGACGAGAGAGCTCCAGTAGTAACAAGGAGACAGGCATTACGGCAACCGACAGAGGTGGTGGAGTGATCGAAGGCAACCGGGGTGCAGCACTCACGATCAGCCCAGTCATTCGAGGGACTTACGTGTGCACACGCAAACGTCTAAGCAAGCTTGTTCGTTTACGTTGTCATATCACTTATACTTGACAGAAATCGGTGCTACCTGATCCATTCTGGCTGGGACGTTAGCGCACTTTCAGTGGAGCAGAAACAGGAGAGGCCGTAGGCGCATCACTCCACTTAACTGCTGCTAACATTTCGCCCATCGGGACGTATGGAGAACAAGAGGCGACAGTGGATACTGAATTCGGCAAGAATTTTAAATGGTGATTCGTGCTGGCTGATGTGCACGAACCGATCCTTGGGCAGATTTCAGCTGCCAACAAGAGCGGGGTTGCAGCTGAGCTCAGTGTAAGTTTGGTGGAGAAGTGAAGTTGTGGTGGACACATAGGCAGAATTGCCAGCAACGCCGTAACGCTACTGGAAGAAGCAGTCACACAGGAGATGAAGCAGAAGATGCAAAGTAATGGACAGAAGGTAGTACATGCCACCGTGCAACATATGGAGCCTACTGCGGGCCAACAGGCATCCCAATAGCCCAGAAGACCAGGATCCAATCGGTTTCCTGAGGCAAAAGTGGAGTGTGAGAGCAAGTTGCAGGCAGGAATCGTACAAAGGTCGGATAGCATCGCCACTCCACCTCGTTAGAAAGAGGTAATCCTGTAAGGATTTCCGCGCACTTAATGCCTGACTGCTGTCCTGTGCCGAACTTGTACCATTTTACGAATGTTATAGCTGCGGCACGGTATTCTGCAAAAAAGAGTATAACCAGGTTCCGGTCGCCGAACAAAACATTCCCAAAACAGCCACGATAAAAACTTTCGAATGATCTGAGCACTTCACCGGCCGCGGTAGCCGAGCGGTTCTAGGCGCTTCAGTCCGGAACTGCTACGGTCGCAGGTTCGACTCCTGCCTTGGGCATGGATGTGTGTGATGTCGTTAGGTTAGTTAGGTTTAAGTAGTTCTAAGTTCCAGGGGACTCATGATCTCAGATGTTGTCCGTGTCCATATCACAACTACACACATCAATCACCTCGGTTCCCAGAACTCCTGAAGATAGACGTTGACTGCGGATATTGTATCACAGACACAGTCGCTTTGACTGTTCAGAGATGTCACTAAACACACCCAAAGGTGTAAACAACCAAGCATGAGGAGAGCCTATTAGACGGAGGGGTCCGACAGCCGATCAGTTCCAGTCATTCCACCAGGAAGAAGGTATACGGCTCGTGTTGTCTGTAGTTTAAAAATGCCTAGACGGTCAGTACCGCAGTTCGATCGCTCCGCATTGTTACTTTGTACCACGAAGGGCTCTCAGCAAGGGAAGTGTCCAGGCGTCTCGGAGTGAACCAAAGCGATGTTGTTCGAACATGGAGGAGATACAGAGAGACAGGAACCGTCGATGACATGCCTCGCTCAGGCGGGCCGAGGGCTACTACTGCAGTGGATGACCGCTATCTACGGATTGTGGCTCGGAGGAACCCTCACAGTAACGTCACCATGTTGAATAATGCTTTTCGTGCAGCCACAGGACTTCGTGTTACGACTCAAACTGTGCGCATTAGGCTGCATGATGCGCAACTTCACTCCCGACGTCCAACGCGAGGTCCATCTTAGCAACCACGACACCATGTAGGGCAGTACAGATAGGCCCAAGAACGTGCCGAATGGACCGCTCAAGACTGGCATCACGTTCTCTTCACCGACGACTGTCGCATGTGCCTTCAACCACACAATCGTAGGAGAAGTGTCTGGAGGTAACCCGATCAGGTTGAACGCCTTAGACACACTGTCCAGCGAGTCATCAAGGTTGAGGTTCCGTGCTGTTTTGGGGTGGTATAATGTAGGGCCGACGTACGCCGCTGGTGGTCATGGAAGACGCCGTAACGACTGGAAGATACGTGAATGCCATCCTCCCACCGATAGTGCAACCATAACGGCAGCATATTGGCGAGGCATTCGTCTTCATGGACGACAACTCGCGCCCTCATAGTGCACATCTTGTGAATGACTTCCTTCAGGATAATGACATCGCTCGACTGGAGTGGCCAGCATGTTCTCCAGACATGAACCCTATCGAACATTCCTGGGATAGACCGAAAAGGGCTGTTCATGGACGACGAGACCCACCAACCACTCTGAGGGATCTACACCAAAACGCCGTTGAGGACTGGGACAATCTGGGTCAACTGTGCCTTGATGAACTTGTGGACAGTATGCCACGACGAATACAGGCATGCATCAGTGCAAAAGGGCGTGCAACTGGGTATAAGAGGTACCTGTGTGTACAGCAATCTCGACCACCACCTCTGAAGGTCTCGCTGTATGGTGGTACAACATGGCTGGCTGGTTCAAATGGCTTTGAGCACTATGGGACTTAACATCTATGGTCATCAGTCCCCTAGAACTTAGAACTACTTAAACCTAACTAACCTAAGGACAGCACACAATACCCAGTCGTCACGAGGCAGAGAAAATCCCTGACCCCGCAGGAAATCGAACCCGGGAACCCGGGCACGGGAAGCGAGAACGCTACCGCAAGACCACGAGCTGCGGACTACAACATGCAGTGTGTGGTTCTCATGAGCAATAAAAAGGGCGAAAATGATGTTTATGTTGATCTCTATTCCAATTTTCTGTACATGTTCCGGAACTCTCGGAACCGAGGAGATGCAAAATTTTTTTTGAAATGCGTACTATTCGATAGAGTAAGGAAAGTAATTTCATAAGAGGATGTGTCAGTCGACCAACCAGGGCTTATCATCGCATACTCACGCTCCCCAAATTATTCCGGACTTGCAGAGACTTCTGTTTTTGTAATTTCTTCAACTGCGTAATACCACGCACATTGACAAGATCACTGTAATTTAAACACTCCGCTCCTACCCATTTATTTAGCAAAACACGTATATTTAATTGAATGCCCACTCAATGTCAGGAGTGTCTTTATCAGGCGTTCTGGGACGCCCTGTCGTTTCCCGATAATTGCTAGATGGTAATGCAAGGATATTAACAGGGGTTAGTTTTTAAGTAGTGTGCGCAGATGACGTACAAAATGCTCGTACACGGAAGTCGGACACAATGACCTGATTTTTAAATTTTTTAAATTTTATTTCCTTACTATTTAAATTTTATTAATTTTAATTTTATTTCATTTCGCTTTTAGGTAAGGTATGTGGGTTTTCACATGCAGGCTAGATATTTTGGCCGTTTCAATATTAATTACTGCATTAGGTGCCCAAAATAGTGTATGATGATCTCACAGCGAATAAACAGGAAATTTCTGCCCTCTGTATGGCACGTAACGCAATGTTTCGCACGAGAGCGCTTTGTACCAGATATTATATCGTTTGAGTGTAATCCGTAGTTAGAGGAGTATATCAAGCCACCAAACATTTTAGATCAGGATGTTTCAATTTGAAACAATGTTTCGTAGGAGAGCATTTAAGTGCATCTGTAATTGGATTAGTATTTCTAGTTAGTAAATTATGTCAAGCCATTATGTGTGTGGCTGAAGAGTGGCGTGATCGTAGGCGCACTATATGAAAAAGGTTGTTCATGCAGCATGTATGAGCAGTAGCACAAAATTGTTTGCGATTACGTAAAATGCTTGAGTATCCGTATTTCAGTATTCATCCTCTGTAATTCACAACAGGACTCGCATGAACAGATACAGTTTGAGTACAGGATAAAGCGATTTCAAGGTGGTCGCGCATGACGTGATGTAATGCTGATTCGATGCTATGAGACGCTGTTTTTAGTAGGACTATGTAATGTTTTGCTAAACTTATTGGTTATCACATGTGACTGGTTAATAAAGGCACTGCGATGCCCCTTTTTGAATTCGATGCTTCTCTTGGTGAACGCGCACTTGAACATGAAGCGCTTGACTTCTGTTCCAATATGTAACGGGTACGCGTCACATTAGTATTTGTATTTGTGTAATACCTGTACATTTGTTGTTGTCATTCACTGTATTGTTGTCAGGTTTAATGAAGGTGCTTAGACACATCCCAGTTTTAAAACGCAACAAGCCCAATGGCTGCGGATGTGCGCTTGTACGTGAGGCGCGACGCTAGCGTCGTCGAAAGTTTCTTGATGTTGTTGCCTACGATAACCTCCAGTTTCATTTTGACTTGGTAACAGACATGTATGGATTGTGGCATGCATCCTGCAAACATTTATAGACCTTATGTTGCCACTCAGTGTTTGTTGTTAAGATCAGGTACTATCAGTTGAGGTATGTTTACATTCAAATCATTAATTTCTGTTAAATTGGAACTTTTTATTGTAATACCACTTTTGTATTCACTGTCCACTGACAACTATGTACTGTTTTTATAATCTCAGCAGCAAGGGTTGAAAATGAACCTATAAGGGTTCGAAACTAGTCGCCTAATAAATGCTGCAGCTGTTGGCAGAACCATCAATAAACGCTTTAAAGAAAGCGCATGCAGGCTGGCCAGCACACCAATCATCGTCGTTAATTCGCCGGATGAATTCGATCCGGGGCTGGCGCATCTCCCCGTTCCGGAAGCACTCTTTAACGCGCATGGCTATCCGTGCGGGTGATACGGTGCCTCACTGCAGACTAATAACGAAGATCCTAGCATACGGAGTACGTTCCTAGATATGTAACTCGAAGACTTCAGAAGTAATAGAAACCAGTGCGTTGCTCTGGACGTCTAGCGTTCAGTGACAAGCGTACCGTCAGGACTGCCCCAGGGAAGTGTGATAGGGCGCTCTTATTCTGTATATACTAGTACATAAATGATCTAACGGATAGAGAGAGCAGCGGTCTGCGAATTTTTGATGATGAAGCTGTATTATAAGGGGGAGTGACTGTAGAAGGATACAGAATTACTTAGAATTTCTATTTGACCTGACGCATGGCAGTTTGCTCTAAATGTAGAAAAATTTAGGTTCATGCAGTTGAGTAGGAAAAACAATCCTGTAATGTTCGAATACAGTATTAGCGATGTGCTGCTCCACACAGTCACGTCTCGGCGTAACGTTTCAAAGCGATATGAAATGGAACGAGCATGTAAGAATTGTAGCAGTGCAGGCGAATCGTCGACTTCAGTTTATTAGGATAGTTTTAGGGTAGTGTAGTTCTACCTCTTGGGCGACCCATTCTTGAATAATCCTCGAGCGTTTGGGATCCCCACCAGATCGGATTAAAGGAAGAAATCGAAACAATTCAGCAGTCTGCTGCTAAATTTGTTACCGGCAGATTCGATCAACCGTGTTACGGAGATGCTTCGCGAACTCAAATGTGAATTCCTAGAGGGAAGATGAAGTTCTTTTCGCGTAACACTGTTGAGAAAATTTAGAGAATGTGCATTAGGAGCTGAATGCAGACCGAGCATACTGTCGCCAACGTACATTTCGCGTAAGGATTGCGAAGATAGGGTAAGAAAAATGAGGCCTTGTGCTGTGGCATTTTCCTCTCGCTCCATTTGTTGATGGAATAGGAAGGAAATGACTATTAGTGCTACATGGTGCCCTCCATCATACACCATACGGTGGCTTGCGGAGTACGGATGTAAATGTAGGGAATCTAAGGAAAATTAGAGCTTAACGACTCGTCGACGATGAGGTCGTTAGAGTCGGGTCACAACCTTGAAGAGGGCAACGATGTGATCGGCTGTGCCCTTTCAAACCAACCACCTTCGCCTTAAACAATTAGGAAAACAAGAGAAAACTTAAATCTTCATGACCTGAAGTAGATCTTAACTGTCATCTTGTCAACTGCAGTACAATGTGTTAACTACTGTATCACCTCGTTCGGTAGGGAGAACTGCTTCGATGCAGGTGATAAATGTATCAATGGTCGGAGCGTCTTCAGACAGTGGTAAGCAGATAGCAATCAGCACGGATAAGCGAAATGTTATTCTCACTACACCCACAATTTTTGTTCTACAGCCTCTTTGGGAATTCCTTGGTCCAGATCCGCATTTGTGGATGTCGGAATTTGGCAAACCATTTACACTTGTTGAGTCTGCCGGAAATCTAACAATAAACTTGACCTGGACTGAATTATCTTCATCTCCTAAAGTCCATCCTCTCAATTTTAAAGATTTACTGTGAATTAGCGACTGGCCATGCCTGAATATCAATTGCATCATGTAAACTAAATTATTTCTACATCTTCCAGTGGGCATTTTGCATACCGACAAACGCTGCCAGAGGAGAAAGAAGTAATAACTTACAAATTTAAAATCGCGGGGCTGAACGAGGATCTAACTCGAGAATTTTGGTGTCATAGATTGGTACTATATCAACGAGCCGCTACATACTCACAAATTCCACAACTTGCATGATTTCACCCGTAAATCCATTACTACTTCGGGTATGTGTGCGTACGGTAGGTCTCACTGGAGAGGCTGTTGTCTACCGCCGTTAGACTTGTGAAAAACGGTTCACTTGTCACGATAATAGGTCCCCGCTCAGGATCCATCTAGAAGCTAGCACAGATTATTCTGAACATGCGTACAATTAACTATTTATGGTTCTTTTCTATTGCTTAATAAACTGTAAGGGGCAGTGAAATGAAAACGAGGCAGATGGAAAGAAAGTAATGAAACTGTTTATTATTAGAAAAGTAATTGCCATGACTTTCAAAACATTTAACCCACTATGAGCAATACAGTCACATGGAAAAATGTATGTTTGGGCTTACCATGATTTTACGCAGGCGTGCACCTCCTCGTCCAAAGTAAATCGACGGCCACGAATGTCTTGCTTCAGGGCTCCAAAAATATGGAAATCGCGTGGACAGAGATCGGGGCTTTATGGAGGATGTGTCAGGCCTTCCCAGCGAAACTTCTGCAGCGTTGGCTACATGTGGGCAAGCGTTGATTGCCGTCCGTCAGCATTCCTGGACATTTGGACTTGATAGAGAGCTTCAATCTTTGCAAAGTGTCCACGTACCGCTGTGCGTTAATTCTGTCTCGTTTTCATTTGACTGTCTCTTACAAATTCAAAATTTCATAAGAGCAGAAAAACCGTCCTGCATTCTGAGTTAGCAGTATTCTGTGTCCTGAAACGTAATTTAACCTTTACTGGTGCTTGACAGTAACTGTTGATTAAGAGAAGTTTTGGTATAAGAAGTCTGCCTCGATGGCTTAACTATCAGTTGCACTTTAATGAAATTGCGTATTTCTCAACTATCCGTGACGCAAAAGTAATTTTCGTATAATATTTTGTTGAGTATTACTTATTTAAAAAATTACTGTACGCGTATGCACTTTCGCTCTCGAGAACAGCACAAATGTTCTGTACGTGCGTAGCCCTTGCTTCTACTACGTCAGGTGTATATTAAATGATTGTTGAAATTAATGATGCCAGTAATCGCCATTAATGGATTGCTATCTTATTCTTTTGTTTTATTTTCACGACGGAGAGTGGAATATAACTAATTTCATTACTTAATTTTGCAGTAATAATGCTGTGAAATAAGTTTTCAGTATAATCCCCTTTTGTGATGACACTAGATAATACGTAACTGGATGGAACAGTAATCTCCCCTGCTGTCCTCGACGGAATGTGATGGAGATTCTGTTACGGATTATGTCTTTCAAGTAGCTAGAGTATCATCAATTTCAGTTGTTACATTTAACTATGCCTTACCAATACTTCCCCATTCTTCCCGAAAACCTCTTGCTGTATGTCGTTAGAGAGTCAAATCGTTTGTTCGTGCCATAATAGAAATGCTTAACAAGCTGTTACACGCATAAGTTTAAATGATCTTAAAAAGAAAAAAGTAGTTGCAGATATCAGTTTAAAATCAATTGTATCTGTACATCAGTGGTAAGTTTCTCTTGGATGAGGGAAAAGTGACTGTCAGGAGCTCAGTTAAATGATCATCCTGTAGTCGTTTTGTAATTCCCTAAGAACAGCAATGCAAAGCAGTGATAGAATTTGAAGTTAACTGTCTATGTATGGAAAGTACGCTGGTCAGATCAATAAGTGGATCAAATGAGACCTCACTCACTATACGAAACTTAAGGCTTATACCTCACTCTGACTGCATGAATAGAGTATAAGAATTTAACGTCACGTCGACGGCGGGGTCATTAGAGTCGAAAGCATGAATGCAAAAACGAGACACAGTACAACAGCCCGCAATGTGCTGAGATTCTGGCCAGACGTGGGTTTATACGCGTGCGCCACTGCGGTAGTATGATATTTCGCGGCCGTGCGTAGGTGTTATGCGCTCGATACTCTCCTGAAATGTGAACGCGTCACTATTCAGGTTCGATACTAAATATTCTTCTAGTCACCAAACACAGAATTCCATCCACGACATTAACAGATGGCAATGTCTCGAAAATCTGGTGTGTGTTCAGTGCTTACGGCCGCTCAACGGCGAGCTTATCAGCTCCCGTACTCATATTAAAAGTAACGAATGTGTAGAGAAGTAGTAAAACATGACCACACACGTTAAAACAACAGGATAGAAGAAAGGATGGTATACAGGAGGCTAGCACACAAGGAAAACGACAAGGGGGTAAAATGAAGGCACAGGAAAATGTCAATGGCTGGCCACTTACGTAAAATATGGGCAAGCCAGTCGCCCAATGAAGACATTAAAACCATATCCCTAAAATATTGGTAAAAACGTTGGACAATTCACAAAACTTTAAAACGCGAACCACATTCGTTTGATCATTACCTAAAATAGACTGCAGATCCGTCGGCAAATCAGCCGCGGCGCGCTGGTCGGAAAATAAAATGCAGTCTAATAAAATGTGGCGCACAGTGATGTGTATGCCACAAGCGACACACATTCGAGGGTCCTCTCGCCGGAGCAAAAGACCATGCGTCATAGGGGTGTGGCCTATGAGAAGGAGGACCACGTCCCGTCGACGTGGTTCGCCACGGCCTAGTTGTGCGCTTTACGACACGGAGCTTATTGTCGGTTACTTCCAGCCACTCATCCTCCCACCGACGCAACACTCTGGAGCTCAACAGTTACGTCTTAGCACGCAGGGGGATGGCACACCGAAAGACCTGAGGATCAAGGTACGCCTCCTTGGCTGCTAGATCCGCCTTTTCGTTTCCAGCAGTTCCCTGGTGCCCTGGAACCCAGCAGAAAGACACTTACTTCCCCAGCCGTTGTAGGTGGAAGAGGTCATGTGTAGGAATCTGGAAAAAGGTAAGTGTTCTGCAAATAATATGGCAAGGGCTTCTGGTAAGTTTAGTTTAATTCGTTATTTGTTCTGTGATTCATATGGTCGATAATACTGCTGGACGTGTTGGATGCAGACCACCTGTTATGAGGTTCCGCTTAACAGTTTGTCGGAATATTGAAACTCATGGGGTAGTTACAGGCTCTGCCAACATTTCGTTTTTCAAACATCGTTGCATTTTGTTACAGAATTAAGGCTAGACATGAGTCCTGTTGTTGTGTATTTACTCGTTGTTGTACTGGCATATAAAGAAATCCAAAACCTTGAAATAATGCACAAAATGCTTCTGAGAGAGTGGTCTCTGTCCGACCGCTTCAAGGCGCACGAGCATCCTGTCTGTGCTGTTCTAATCGTCCACATGAGAGTTCACACTATGCAGGCAGATTTTAATGTCATTTTATTATTATTATTGCGATACCGATTTGTAAAAATCTTTATATTTTTGTTATATATCAAGCAGTAAGAAAGAACTACCCCCACCTACTGGACATTTGGCCATGGTCATACAATACTACAATTTTAATAAATATTCTATTATAAGTTTCGTTAATCAGTCTAGCCATGAGGAAAAAACTGTCGTACCCTATTCAGAGAAATCATCCCGATATTCATCTGGTCTAATTGCAATAAATAGAAATGGACAAAAATATTTTTAAAGGCATCAGTATTTATGATAAAAATATTATTGTGACACATACTGTACTGTTATCTGATATAAGAGCTCTACAGCTCCTGGGGCCTAGCAATTTCAGTTGGGAAAACTCGCAATACTGTGCAAAACACCGAGCCATGTGGTGCAAACCCGTGTGCGGCCATCCAGATTTAGGTTTTCCGTGATTTCCCTAAATCGCTTCACGAAAATGCCGGGATGGTTCTTTTGAAAGAGCGCGACCGATTTCCTTCCCAATCTTTCCCTAATCCGAGCTCGTGCTCGTCTTTAATGACCTCGTTGTCGATGGATCTCCGCCTACACAAGAAACACCGTACGGAGTTCGTTTGGTAAGACGCTCCAAACTGTAGACAAAAACACAGCAGTCACATAATGTGTATGTGTCTGTTGTTGTCACACGAAATTAGAGAAACTCGTGTGATGACGTGACTGACAATCCGTAGGGCTTGCGTTGAGGAATGTAACTGGACAGTCGCGCAGGTACCGCCGAGAGGCTTTTGTCGCCGCAGCGTATTCTCCGTCACTAATGACCTCGATGTCGACGGGACGTCAAACTCTATCTTCCTTCCTTCGTATAGATTCTGGCTGCGATTTGGATTTCGAGCTGTTAACTTGAGGGCGGGTAAAAGGAATGTTTCAGTCTCTGTAGCTTATTTTTATTTATTCGTATAGCTCGCATGCAGTTTAAAATTACAGGTACATAACATTAGTAATAATATGTATAACAGGAATATGAAAATACAAACTACATACAGAAGTAACTAAATGTCAATATCTAGGTTTCTAATCCATATAAGAGCCGTATCATCAGCTTTCATGAGGTCGCTCCAACTCCCCTGGTAGGAACGCAAGGGGCATTCATCTCTAATGTGCTTGATTGTCTGTTTCGGGGCCCGGAGACTCTGTAGCACCCATCTGTAAAGAGAGTCTGCCCATCTTCCACACCCAGTGCGTGATCTGTTCAATTTCGCCTACAGTTTCCTGTCGAGTTCTGTGGGAGCAGTATCACAATTATACTGTAGCTGCTAGCACGTAATTTTTCCAGGCATTAGTGCGTCGCAAGTCATTTTAGCAGTTGTCTCACGAGCCACCTTGGCCACAAGACGACAGATTCTGAAGTGAAACGCAGCAACAAAAAATAAAGTATAAATAAAATTTCTCTAAATTGCTGTAGACCTACACGTTTAGAGCAGTTTTCACAAGCCACAAAGGCTCCCTTACTCTATCGTTCACCTGAGATAGTAACTCGTCTCTAATAATATCGACATCGACAGGACGTTAAAAGTCTAACCTTGCTTCCTTCTTCCCATCTGCCAGTATACGCTGGCGATATGTACCAAGGAATTTGAGCTCTAATCGATGCAACCTGTCCGAAATGCTACGGAAACATATCCAACTTCTCTTTGACTCGATTCCATGGTAGATTGGAGTTTTCATGTCAGCATCACAATACGTTGTCTATATGAAAGTGAATACCGTAGTTAATAATTTCCAAAACCTCCCTTGCTGTTTCCTCGACTGTTACAATTTTTTCTACAGCAGTGTATGTTTTATTAACTCTAATCTAGTAATATGCCATGTAGAAAAACGTCGACTGCTAAAGAGTTTTTCTGCAGCTCCAAAATGGCAGACAAACGGTAAAACTTATGTGAACGATAGTATCAAATGCAGAGAATTAGTTTACACCACACGAAGGCATCACCCTCAGTCATCATTTGGTATGCTACAGCTCGTTCGTGGTTACGAGTATGACAGTATTCTTACTTCGACCTTTGAAAGAGATAACCTCTGGGGACCTCGCTGCGATAAAAAAGCGAAGCTGCTTGAAATGGAGAAGATATATGAGCTAGACAGCTGAGGCTTTCGAGAGATCGCGCACTGTCCGAGAAATGTACATGTCACTGCATTTTTTATCGCCTTACAGTAGTATACAATAGGACACTCACAGTCACATCTCAGTGGTGACGTGCTGTACCTAGCAATTGTAACACAAATCGATCTGCGTAATACTCTTATGTTCGCAGGTCATTTGGAACACCTGCCCATTATTATAGCAATGACGTTGACATGAAAGCGAACTACGACGTCCCGTGTTTACAGCCAACATAAGTTGAGGCAGATAAAAGTACAGCATTCTGTACATAACTATAAACCAAATATGAAAAATTTCTTTTATTCGAGTTTTACCGTGGTTAGCAGTCAACGTTAAACTGTAGGTCACCTATAATCGGCTCGGTAGTTCAGTTTGAAGACTGGACGAAAGGGTGGGCATCCTATCTCCAATAGGAGCATACGCAGTAAAGGCGTGATGTGTTATAACTTACCTTCGGGTTGAGGACAACTTTACTTGATTGTTTAGCATTTTCTTGGTTGCGAGGCCGTCACAGACAGATCATACTAACGTTTTGCGGAAGTGCTCTTATTGTGTGGCTTTTGGTGTTTACTTGTGCGGAAGGAAAGTAATCCAGATGTGGCTTGAATCCAAGTGTGGGATTACGCAGGGTATCTCGCTTTCTGGATTTGTCTCATTACATATTACACAGGATCGTTATAACTAATGACCGGAGGTTAAGTGACATGGCCGCTCAGAACAGAACGAAAGTAATACATTTTCTGGCTGCAGCTACAGTAAACCCACCTACTAGCTCTACGGTTGTTGCGAGTGTCTCTGTAATAACTCAGCTATTATCATCTGAATGCAAACACATTTAATCGGATCCATACGTCATTTCACCAGAAGCTTGACCAACGAGATTATTGAAGATGTATTTAATTACGTCATTCAGTCTGATACGATATCGGAACAACACATTGTTTATGCAGAGTTCATTCATGACCATCGATCTTGAACCTGATAATATAAGACACACACTTTTTTGGGGGGGCGTTGACAATCCCCTCTGGTTGGGAGAGGCAGAACACTTGAGGCGGTGCGGTTGTGAATGAGTGACCGTAGTAGTTTGTGACTTTGTAATTGGCTTTTTTTACCGGTGGAAACTTAACAGTAACTAATACGCAAAAATTAGTAGGGAAGAGCTACTGGTACATCTAATATAAGTACCAGTTGGAGCAAGGAAGATTAGGTTTAACGTTCGGTCGACGGTGCTATCATTAGCGACAGAGGACATGCTCAAGTTAGCCAATGAGTAGATAACAATTACATCATGTCCTTTTTACAGGAAATCCAAGCATTCTTCTTCAATTAGTAAAATCACGGAAAAGTTAAGTCTAAGTAGCAAAACTTCCAAAACAGGAGTTTAGTGTTTTTAAGTATTGTGCCACCTCGTTCGGTGTATACCACCTTGAAACACGCAGATATGTAGGATGAAGCCAGCCAGCTATAGAATGGGGAAATCATGCGATTAAAAGTGGTTCAAGAGACAGGGATTCGTTTGAGATTGTTATCAACGTTTTTTTTTCTGAATAATACTCCGAGCAGTTAGTTACAGAGCCGACTCGTGAGGGAAATGTCTAGACCTCTTGGTCAGTAAAAGACCAGAACTTTTCGAAACAGCTAACACACAGAACGGAATCAGTGGCTATAAGACTGTTATTGCGTCTATGGCTACAGGTATTGTAAGGAATGTTGAGGAACGTAGGAAAATATTTTTGCTTATCAAGAGTGACAGGAAACAAATTGCAGAGTATCTGAGCAGTCAACATGAAATATCCAGCCCTGGGGAAGAAAATATGCAAAACAAATGGATAAATCTCAATATTATTGTACAATAAACCTTGCACTTGAATGTGCCTAGCAAGGTTTAAGGGTGTGGGAAAGTCCGAACGTGTTAGAATTTAGAAAATGCTTGAAACCCTTGAAACTGAAAGAGACGAATAAATAAATTTTCTAGACATTACAATGGAAAACGAAAAGTACAAACACTGGTTCTTAGTATACAGGAAACCTAGATCAAACAGTTTAGTTATTCACAACAGGACAAACCATCCGACAGCCCACAAGCAGGTCAGCCTCAGATACCTCCAACACACTGAACAGTATTATTCCAATGGAAAAATACAGCTATGCACGATAACGAAACATAACCATACAGATTGCCATAGAAAATTGTTACAAAATAAAAACTGTTGACAAACTGAAACAAAAAATAAAAACACAACTGGCACTGAACACACAACAGTATCACAGCCCAAGACACCAGTAACAAGCACACAGCAGAGAACACACAAAGCACACAAGATGATGAAGCCACAAAGAAGTGGAAAAGTAGCGCCTTTGAGAACGAATAACACAAAGAATAGGAATAAATTCAACAGAGCAGGTATATACCAACTAACCTGCAGGACAGGCATCTAGAAATTTCAGGATAAGATACTCGGAACATTTAACAGCACTAAAAAGTAATAACTCACATTCCACATTTGCCAACCACCTCATTAAAAACAACCACCATCCCGGTGGCATAGAAACGGACCCCCAAATTCTAGAACGCAGTAATCACCGGTACCATTTTTAACAATAGAAGAAAATTAACACAACCAAAAAGCCATCAAACAGCGCAAAAAAGTCATTAATGACCGAACTCTGCAACAAAATACCCTTCAGCACTCTAAACGAACTATCAGACAACACTAAATAAAGAAAAACACACACACACACACACACACACGCACACACACACACACACACACATAGCACAGAAAAAATGAAAACAAAGGGAACAAATTCAAAGTTCGCGGTCGTCAAACAAAAACAAAACAGTGAAAAGTGGTCAAAAGTGCATGAGAAACGTAAACTGTTAAATGAAACGCGTGTCCAAACCACAGCAACATAGCAAGATACAATATTCACAAATGAGCAGGACAAAACGTGAGTAAACGCTGTTAAAATACGGAATATAATCCATGAATAACAAACAACACCAATTACTTCTCCATACTAAAGCTTAACAAAATTTTTAGCCGTGTCCGCAGGTCAGTCCACTACACAAAAACAACAAAAAGTCGTTCGGCACTCAAATACAAACCAGCCACAGATTACGACAGGCCAAATACAGCAATGGTAGGGCCAAAAAAGGAACACATACCATGACTTTTAGCGGAATATATATTTTAAAGGTTGGATTACAAACAAAAATTCAATGAAAAACATATCCGTAACTCCCCTCATGTCGCTGATTTCGGTTGGCAGCCATAGGACACATACAATATAAACATTTGTAATTTAAGTAACAACAAAAAGCCAATATAATATGTTTCCTAACCTAAATATAGTTTTGTATTTTCACAAAAAGAAAGGTAAGAGCCCACTGAGGATGACACAACTGTGGTGAAACATATTTGGGTATTAAAGTAAAATAATAATTGTGTACTTGCAAAAAGGCGTATCCATCCTTCATTCGTAATAGAATTTAGAAAGTTTCTACGAAAACAAAGAAAGGTTTACCAGAGATTTAAGCGAAGTCGAAGCCTGTTTTACAAGCAAAATTTGAACCAAGACAAAAAGCTTTAGGAGAGTAAGATACATTCAAATGAATTCCAAAGCCAAATTTTGCCAACCGATCTGTATAAAAATCCTGAGAAGTTGTGAAGTTACGTAAAATCAGCAAGCGAATTGAAAGCCTGTTTTCAATCGTTCTGTAACCATACCGAAATGAAAGATTAGAGAGACATGACGGAAATACTGAAATTCCTCTTCCGAAATTGTTTCACTGCGAAAGTCTATTCATCGCTCGAATGGCGAGATGACAGGTATTGAGATAAGCGATCGCGGAATAGAAAATCGGCTAAAACAGTTCAGCAGTGGTAAGGCATCTGGATCAGATTAGATACCTGTCAGATTCCACACAGATTATGCGAATGAACTTGCTCTCCTCTACCGGCAGTTTATTGAGGTCGCTGGAACAACAAATGGTAACAAGTGATTGGAAAAAAGCTGGAGTCGTTATTAGTCTCAAGCAGGGTCGTCCCGTAGATGGACATAAAAATATGCCCATCACACTGACGTGAGTCTGTTGTAGAAATGTGGTATATGTTTTATGCTCATGCATTATAAACTTTGCTGGAGAAAGAATCGACCGTATGTTCCACTGCTCGTTAACATTCGGAAGAGATGCGATAAAGTTTCGCACTGACGATTTGCGAACAAAATATGAGCTAAACAAGTGTTGGAGTAGATACACTGAAGCACCAGAGAAACTGGTGTCGGCATGCGCATTCAAATACAGAAATATGCAAACAGGCAGAATACGGCGCTGCCGTCGGCAACGCCTGTGTAAGACAAAAAGTGTCTGGCGCAGTTGTTAGACCGATTACTGCTGCTACGATGACAGGTTATCAAGATTTAACTGAGTTTGAACGTGGTGTTATAGTCGGCGCACGAGCGATGGAGCGTTGCATATCCGAGGTAGCGATGAAGTGGCTATTTTCCCTTACGACCATTTCACGAGTGTACCGTGAATATCAGGAATCCAGTAAAACATCAAATCTTCGATGTCGCTGCGGCCGGAAAAAGATCCTGCAAGAACAGGACCAACGACAACTGAAGACAATTCTTCAACTTGACAGAAGTGCAACCCTTCCGCAAATTGCTGCAGATTTCAATGGTGGGCCACCAACATGTGTCAGCGTGCCAACCATTCAACGAAACATCATCGATATAGGCTTTCGGAGGCGTAGGCCCATTCGTGTACCCTTGATGACTGCACGACATAAAGCTTTACGCCTCGCCTGGGCCCATCAAAACCGATGACTGGAAACATGTTGCCTGGCCGGACGAGTCTCGTTTTAAATTGTATCTAGCGGAAGGACGTGTACGGGTATGGAGACAACCACATGAATCCACGGACCCTGCATGTTAGCAGGGGACGCATGTTAGCAGGGGACTGTTCAAGCAGGTGGAGGCTATGTAATGGTGTGGGGCGTATGTTGTTGGAGTGATATGGGAGCCCTGATACGTCTAGGTACGACTCTGACAGGTGACACGTACATAAGCATCCTGTCTGATCACCTGAATCAGTTCATGTCCATTGTGCATTCCGACGGACGTGTGCAATTCCAGCAGAACAATACGACACCCCACACGTCCAGAAGTGCTACAGAGTGGCTCCAGTCTAGACAAGTAACATCTTGAATGAGATTTTCACTCTGCAGCGGAGTGTGCACTGATATGAAGCTTCCTGGCAGAATAAAACTGTGTGCCAGACAGAGACTCGAACTCATCCTCCAGGCTGTGGCTAAGCCATGTCTCCGCAATATCCTTTCTTCCAGGAGTGCTAGTTCTGCAAGGTATGCAGGAGAGCTTCTACGAAGTTTGGAAGGTAAGAGACGAGGTACTGGCGGAATTGAAGCTGTGAAGACGGGCCGTGGGTCGTCCTTGGGTAGCTGAGACGGTAGAGCACTTGCCCGCGAAAGGAAAAGGTCCCGACTTCGAGTCTCGGTCTGACACACAGTTTTAATTTGCCAGGAAGTTTCAAGTAACAACTTCTCCAATTTTCTTTACAACAATTGTAGCTTCTTTGAAGACGATAGTTAAATTCTGATGATGGGCTTGTAAGCCGAAAACCGATCAAGTAAATACATTAACCCTGTAGAACGTACACAATATTAATGAAATGGCACAATTTCAAAGAATCTACTAGTCTCATACAGATATGATTTAATGTACAGCGTGACAATTATTGAACAACATGAAATACAATCGTGATAACTTCTGAATGTTTTGCGTGCCATAACCTACATCCGAGTATCTGCAGTGACGTTAACATGTTGAATAAAGTATGTGCACATCGTAGTTTGTAACTAACTTACGTTTTTTTCATATAGTTCAATAATTGTCATCCTGTATACAGGATGTTACAAAAAGGTACGGCCAAATTGTCAGGAAACATTCCTCACACACAAATATAGAAAAGATGTTATGTGGACATGTATCCGGAAACGCTTAATTTCCATGTCAGAGCTCATTTTAGTTTCAACAGTATGTACTGTACTTCCTCAATTCACCGCCAGTTGGCCCAATTGAAGGAAAGTAATGTTGACTTCGGTGCTTGTGTTGACATGCGACTCATTGCTCTACAGTACTAGCATCAAGCACATCAGTTCGTAGCATCAACAGGTTAGTGTTCATCACGAACGTGGTTTTGCAGTCAGTGTAATGTTTACAAATGCGGAGTTGGCATATGCCCATTTGATGTATGGATTAGCACGGGGCAATAGCCGTGGCGCGGTACGTTTGTATCGAGACAGATTTCCAGAACGAAGGTGTCCCGACAGGAAGACGTTCGAAGCAATTGATCGGCGTCTTAGGGAGCACGGAACATTCCACCCTATGACTCGCGACTGGGGAAGACCTAGAACGACGAGGACACCTGCAATGGACGAGGCAGTTCTTCGTGCAGTTGACGATAACCCTAATGTCAGCGTCAGAGAAGTTGCTGCTGTACAAGGTAACGTTGACCACGTCACTGTATGGAGAGTGCTACGGGAGAACCAGTTGTTTCCGTACCATGTACAGCGTGTGCAGGCACTATCAGCAGCTGATTGGCCTCCACGGGTACACTTCTGCGAATGGTCCATGCAACAACGTGTCAATCCTTATTTCAGTGCAAATGTTCTCTTTACTGATGAGGCTTCATTCCAACGTGATCAAATTGTAAATTTTCACAATCAACATGTGTGGGCTGACGAGAATCCGCACGCAATTGTGCAATCACGTCATCAACACAGATTTTCTGTGAACGTTTTGGCAGGCATTGTTGGTGATGTCTTGATTGGGCCCCATGTTCTTCCACCTACGCTCAGTGGAGCACGTTATCATGATTTCATACGGGATACTCTACCTGTGCTGCTAGAACATGTGCCTTTACAAGTACGACACGACATGTGGTTCATGCACGATGGAGCTCCTGCACAATTCAGTCGAAGTGTTCGTACGCTTCTCAACAACAGATTCGGTGACCGATGGATTGATAGAGGCGGACCAATTCTATGGCCTCCGCGCTCTCCTGACCTTAACCCCCTTGACTTTCATTTATGGGGGCATTTGAAAGCTCTTGTCTACGCAACCCCGGTACCAAATGTAGAGACTCTTCGTGCTCGTATTGTGGACGGCTGTGATACAATACGCCATTCTCCAAGGCTGCATCAGCGCATCAGGGATTCCATGCGACGGAGAGTGGATGCATGTATGCTCGCTAACGGAGGGCATTTTGAACATTTCCTGTAACAGAGTGTTTGAAGTCACGCTGGTACGTTCTGTTGCTGTGTGTTTCCATTCCATGATAAATGTGATTTGAAGAGAAGTAATAAAATGAGCTCTAACATGGAAAGTAAGCGTTTCCGGACACATGTCCACATAACATATTTTCTTTCTTTGTGTGTGAGGAATGTTTCCTGAAAGTTTGGCCGTACCTTTTTGTAACACCCTGTATAGACTGTATATGTATGTGACGAGTAAAGTCTCTGAAATCGTGTCATTTAATTTGTACCAATACCTGCTCCTGGGTCTCCCTTTAACGTTCGGTGCTTAGGAGCTATTCCAGAACATGAAGAGCCTCGGTAATTCTGTTCGTGTATAAGGGGGAATTTAAAGTAGGCTGGGACGGCAGTAAGAATTTGGATAGAAGAGGGAGGCGTACTAGGATAATGCGTGCAGTTGTCTGAACCCCTGTGCTAAGTTGGCTCAGTGGCTAACGCACATCCCTAGCAAGCCTGAGACCCAGGTTCGATTCCCGCCCTCGGTAAAAATTTTCACTCGCCCTTTAGTCTATATACATAAAACACACAACATTGTGCTTCTCATTTATAATTATGTTGTTCCACCAAGAGGCGACGAAAGTATCAGTTAATTTGGTTTATTATTGTTCTGTACATGAACAAGAACATGAGCGATGCACTGAAATATGTTGCTGCCTGAATGAGTCAGTGTTGCCATCTCCACCATAGGCATAAACAATGGAGCTAAGGCTCTCAGCACAACAAGCAGCCACACATGTGCTACTGCCAAAAAGTGCCTCTCTTCAGCTGATGCTGCCGCTTTGATTCTAGTGGGTAGTGACGCCGTCCACAAGGCGTCGGATAAGCTCTACCTCCGAATTACCACGTGTCTAATGCTTCAAATTAAGTGTCGTGTAAGTTGAAGTCATGTTGACAGCTAATAATAAAGGTAATTCAGTTCATCCAATTTACCTTGGGGAAATCGCTCACAAACCTCCAGCTCTGATCGTATGCAAACTGCATTTATAATGTTTTGACTGGACCAGGTTGAAATGGGTTGGAAGGGCTACAAACACACAAAAACATAAATCACTAGAAAAATACCAAAATGAAAATCAAACAGAATGTTATTGTGATGTACATCAAACGGATCCGTTTAATCGAAGGATTACAAAATAGTAACGGATTTCGACTAGGTAAAGTATTAGGAAAGCTACTGATATGTAGATTTTGCTTCCGTGGGGATCCACAGCCTTTAAGTGTTTAATAAAAGAATATATTGTCCGTTGTAGGCTGCGTTGTTCTGTATTAAACATTGTAAACCTATCGATAACTATGCAGTGTTTGGAAGTAAGTGCGTCTTTGACAACATGGTAACAGCTGCTTTTAGTTGTCGGGCGGCAGCACTTAGAGTATGTTACGAAGGAGTATGACTTCTGGTTTTATGCATGTGACATAAAAGAATGTGGTGAGTGCAATATGTAATACATGACGTTGGAAATGTGCTTGATAATGGTTCACGGCCGAAATTAGCTAATAGCACGATTTTCATAAAGTAGAATACAGGCTACAACGGACGTTGTATTCTTTTGTTAACTACTTATATATCTTTATCAATATTTTAGTGACGTAGTAATAACTAAAACGTTGTATTATAATTGAAACTCGTTGTCAGAATACACGTATTTTGACCTCTGATTTCGATTGAAAAATATTAATTGAGTCAAAAGGCTTTTCTAAATACTGAGGATGTTATTTCGACGACTCCAGCTCAAAGTCGGCACTAAGCGCGCATTTGTGCGAAACTGGCCACCTTATTACCGACATCCGAAAGCATATGCAGATACTACATTTCGAAGGCAAAGGCAATACGCTTAATATTTGAGAAGAAGTCCACATTTACTGTGCTCTAAAAAAATTCCCGGATTCTGCCTTGAATGCGCAGACAGATCTGCGACACAGGTGTCTTTTAGCTAATTTTTACTGTCTGAACAGACAACCATTGCTCCTACAGCCCATTATTTTATTATCACAAGTCTTTAGCTTCCCATATTAGCCTTTCGCGTTTGTACACTAATACGGTATTGTAGCTGTGAAAGAGGGAATTTGTACAACCACTCGGGCTTTATTAATATTGTATATTTTAACTATACACTTCCAATATTTTTATAAATTGTATTTGCGAAAGAGGGAACTTATACTATCACTCACGTTTTATTAATATGTTGCATTTTAACTGTCCATTTTCTGTATTTTTATAAACGGGAATCAATGTTTTTAAGTAGTTTAGAACATGTACAGCCGCCCACCCATCACGCCTTCTACGTATAGCGATAGTTTGGTTCACGTCGTCTCTGACGCTACCTGTGACCACCTTCCCCATTACAGAGCGGTCAGTATTGCCTTGCCTGCTACCGCTCAGTCACATTCCTGCTTGTCGCACGGTACGGCATTTCTCGTTTGTTGGTTTCGAACTTGGAAATTGTCTATGTGAGTTACTCGTCTACAGCTTTGTTTGGCATATTTAGTTTTTATCGAAGTTTTATTGAGTGGCTCTAAGGAAGGTACTTTTCCGTTATTACTTGCTGAGAAGAATCTTCGAGAGTACTCTTCAACTATTCATCTATAATACTACTCTTCAATATTCCCTAATTCCTTAGACCATTGTTAAGGATTCTTTGTTAAAGAATTTTTCCTTGTTATTTGGACAGATCACCTGATCATGTCTCTTCAGTTGACGCAAAATCGGTCGTGACTTTTAATAAAAAGTATTTTACAGCCAGTGTGAATTACTTCATCCGAAATTTCCTAAATATGGGCCAAAAATAAGACGAACAGTGTTTTCATTTCAAGCTTTGCGGGTTTATTTGACCTAGACCACAGCCCATAAAACCTATTATGTCAGTGCGAATAAGAGCTGGATCTGAGTTTCAATACATGTTAGTAAAGGTAGCGATAATTTCTAAAAGACAAACCAACTATGAAAACTTGAAACACACGAAGAAAACTGATATAAATAAAAATATTGATGTGGAAAGGGAGGCATAATTCCAAGTTATTTTGTGTAGCGGACGTAAGTGTCGGTTGTGCTACATAAGAACCAATTTTTACTACTCAGAATTTAAATTATGACGAACGAAGTAGTTTTCCTCTGAAGTAACTGATTTGGAATGGACCTATTGGTCGCAGTCGATCTCGTACTACTGAAAAGTGCGTCGAACTGAAGCGAATTATCACACTTTACACTTCCACCAACTCAGCATAACGTGTTACTGTGATTTTCTCCTTCAAATGCAGAAAACGAACTACCGTACAAGCCTCCTCTGCATCAGCTAACGGCGCTATTTTCTTTTGGGTCGTCTAGCAGCATGCGATGGTCCTGTGGTGTGGGAATTCCAATGTATACCAAGACTACGTACACGTACCTGCAGAAATACAAAAAATTAATGAAGTAACTCTATTTTTTCGATGTGGTACTTGAAACTTTGTGACCACCCCTCCTATATCTGTGTTTTTAATGTCATGTGATACCTCCTAATATCGTGTCGGACCACCGTTTGCCCGGTACAGTGTAGCAACTAGACGTGGCACGGATTCAATTCATCGGAAGTCCCCTGCGGAAATACTTAGTGTACTGCCGCTGTAGCCGTCCATAATTGCGGTAGTGTTGGCGGTGCAGAATTGTGTGCACGAATTGACCTTTCGATTATATCCTGTAAATGTTAGATAGGATTCATGTCGGGAGATCTGGGTGGCCAGATAATACGCTCGTACTGTTCAGAACGTTCTTCAAACCAATCGCGAACAACTGTGGTCCGATGACATGGCGCATTGTCATCCATAAAAATTTCATTGTTGTTTGGAAACATAAAGTTCATGAATGGATGCAGATGATCTCCAAGCAGCCGAACATAACCATTTCCCATCAATGATAGATTCAGTTGGACCGGAGGACTCGGTCCATTCCGTGAAAACACAGCACACACCATTATCGAGCCACCACCAGCTTGAAAAGTACCTTGTTGACAACTTGCGTCCTTGACTTCGTGGGGTCATACCCTACCAAATGCCCTCACCAACAAAAATCTGGACTCATCTGACCAGACAACGGTTTTCCAGTAGTCTGGGGTCCAGACGATATGGTCACGAGCCCAGGAGAACGGCTACAGGCGATGTAATGCTATTAGCAAAGGCACTCTGTTCACGGATACGTTCGTCATTCATCCCACATTATTTTACGCTTGTCTGTTAGGACTGACGCCTCGAGGCAAACGGCGCTGCTCTCGGTCGTTAAGCAAAGGACGTCGGCCACTGCCTTGTACGTGGTGACAGGTAATGCCTGAAATTCGGTATTCTCGGCCCACTCTTGTCATTATGGATCTCGGAATATTGAATTCCCGAACGATTTCCGAAATGGAATGTCGCGTGCGTCTAGCTCCAGCTACCATTCTGCGTTCAAAGTGTGTTAATTCCCGTCTATACGGCCACGGTAAAGCCGGAAACTTTTTCATATGAATCATCAGAACACAAATGACTGCTCCGCCAGGACATCGCCCTTTTATGCCTTGTGTACGTGATACTATCGCCATCTGTATCTGTGCATATCGCTATCCCACGACGTTTACCACCTCAGTGTAAATTGGTCAAAGAGCGAAAGGTTTAATCAAGCGATATGTGGCTGGAAAACTGCGGTGTATTGGCCGGGCCAGACAGGTATGCAAGAGCCGTTGGAGAGTTCGTAGGGATGGCGGCCATCGGTGAACAGCCGCTTTTCGGTTATACCAATTTATTCATCTCCTGTTTAACTTGACTGTTAGAAGCTCTCAAAATGACCCGTTTCGGAAATAACTGATTTTTAGTTTTTTATTTCTATTATTTCCAGAACAAACATAGGTATCGCAGAAAGACTGAAAAATCTAACACTGCCTCAGGCTTTTGCATTACACGTTTCAAAATTCAATATGAAGGATCAAAATACCAAATAAAATTGGTAAATAAAAGAAAACTTAGTTGGTCGACCATTAGTTGTTTTTCTCGAAAAGTTGGGTTGGGTTGAATATTATAAAAAGTCACCAGTACTCTCCTATTGATTGTAATTTTTTGAAACTGGTCAAAAATCATGTTGTAATCGAGGATCTTCCACTATTTGGGCATTATGAATACTGAGTACTAAAGGGTGAAAACTGAGCTTGGCAACACTTACTTTTCGTTTTAAGGATGCTACTTGCAGTTTTCATTATAAACTTCTGTATAACATTTGTAACGTTCTTTCTTCTTTAATTATTTTGAATGGAAAACTTGTTTTGTAATCAGATACGTTTATTTACTTTTTAACCAGGTGTAGGCAAGTCTTGCATACTGCAGATGCACGTGCATCGTCTAACAGTCCATGCTACACGGCAACAGATACACTATTGTCTAATCAATGCTCTACCGATTTTTATGTCACAGGTGTGTTGCTTATTTCTAACTTTCGGCGCTGTTATTGAAGTTATTGATATTCCCATTTTCTATAATACACCAATATCCCAAGGCAATGGAAATATTACGAATAAACTATATTCGCTTTTTTTAAAAATAGGATTTATTTAAACGCCAAAAATTTTAGCACTGCTGCAAATTGATGTACCGATTTTCACTGTTATTGGTATAGACAAAAAAACTGTTGTAGCTGAGACCAAACAAAAGCGAAAAATACCGCCTGTTCAGAACTAAAATACCGGTATCGGTTTTAAGCATTCAGTTTTTACCCTCCCTTGGTAGGAGGGGCTGCAGCAAGCCGAGGGAGAAAGTGCTCACAGGTAGGTGCTCACAAGTCAGTAAGCGGAAACGGGAGAAACTGAGCCACTGCTCGGTTACGGACTCATAGCGAAATTCTGATTGTGTCAAAAACAAAAACACTCAGAAAAGCTTGTAACGGTGTTGCAACGTAGGTTGTACTAAGCAATAACTGTTAAGAAAAAATTTCGATACGGTGTGCCATTTCCAAAGCTATTTAGCGCCCGGTGGCTGTGAACATCATCTTCTCTTCCCGGTGCTGCGGCGCCGAGGACTTTGCTTCCGTAGCTGCCACGCCATCCGACGTGTCCGAATGGCAGCCACCACTTTTCTTAAACTTCGCCTTAGTTTGCTGTGAACTATGTTTCGCCCACCACTACGTCTTGGCTCACCATCGCCTTCCCAGTCCTGACTCGTGTTGCCCATTTGAATTCACATCTGTCGGTTTGTCTGCCAATAAATGGCCTCATCTCAAGAAAAGGTGTCAGAACAATTTCTTTCAACACATTCGCCCACCGCCTTAGCCGCTCCTAACAGAGCCGTTACCGCACAAACTCAAGTGGCCCATCAGGTACAATTAGTGTTAGTTGTTCTCGAAGCACAGATGATAACGCGACAGACTGTTCGACCGTCGGCTCGGGGTCAATCATTACTCCCGTTACATGTCCAAGTTTTGTATCGCTCTCTTGTTCGGTTTTAGGAAACCAAACGAAGAATATTTCTGGCGACACTGTCTCTCACGGGCCGCTTGAATTTGCATGTGCAACGGCCTGATTGATTTCCGTGCTAATTATCTAGGAAACGTATGTTTTTCCATAACAATTCTTTCTCAGAGCAACCTGTCCTGCAACATTCTCAAAAGTTTTTCAGACTGTTTCTGACTATCCTGTATATTCACCAAAGACACTGTAATTGCTTCCAGATGAGCTACAGAAAATCTAACGATAGTGTTGAAACTGCAATGGAGAGACGAATTCAGTAAAATTATCACCACGTTTTTACAACAGATACTGAGAAAATTAATAACATTTGTATGCCAAATTGTTTATAATAAAATTAGCAAAAATTACAGACACACGAAACTGCATGTGACCCATCATGTACTAGAAGGTAGTCGTCAGAGGAGTATATTTGTTGCAGTACAGAGCAGACTGGGTTATTATTATAAGTACATTGTAGAATAGCATTTGCCTGAGTGCTAACACAAACAGTTCTCCACGTTTGCAGCAAAGATTAGCGGCATGATGAACAATTTACCTTGCTATCTACTTTAATTATATATATTTGATATGAAAATTTGCTAATGTAATGTTGTAAGAAAGTAGACTGACTGAAGTGGTACCACAGGGGCATGAAGAATAAAGATATGAACTCGACTACGTTCTTGCAGTTGTGATTTATAGCTTAAAACAGTTATCTAAAAACAACAGTTCAGCTACGTGTAAAATTAATGGGATCTAAATAAATTGTGAAAATATATCTTAATTGTTTATAATGTAAAAAAAATTGTAACTTGTAGTCGTAGGAATTTATATGCAGTTTGGTTGAATTTACTACACTGCAATGCCTTTGGCTTATATTAGTGATTGCTTGCGAATGCTTTGTTTGTTCAGCTAGGACAATTACTTCTGATTTCATTTATAGCACTGTGCATAATATTAGCCTGCATAAGGCCATCATTCAGAGAAAATCTGTGTCTTCTGTAAATAAATTTATACTGAATTCTAACCGTGTGGGTAGCCTACATTAATGTCGTGATAAGTGATTACGTGTGTTTCTCTTTTATTTAAATATTATTCACGTGTTTTATATGCAGGGTGGTTATAATTAAACTTTCGCTGCCTGAGAGCCGCCCCCCCCCCCCTCTCCCACCCACCATATCCCATGGAAAACGAATGATCGTAGGACAAGGCAACTTTGTGGAAACATTTGTAAGGACTTGTGGAAGAGAATTAAAGAATTAATCATTGAAAGAAACACATTTCAGTGTCCCAATGAGATCGTAACATTTGTTAATCACGTACCGGTACCATGTTTACATTCTGTTACGGCGTAAGTGAGCACCGGCACGCCAGTCGGAAACAACAGAAAAGAGAAGGCTTTGAGCAGAGGTCAGCCGATCGCACGCCGACAGACCTTCTTGCAGGATGGCAACGCCACAGCAGCGGCCCCTAGGTGCAGATAGAACTCAACACGTCGCTCTTAACAGAACTAAATCAACAGATGTAAAGGTAATATCCGGAGTATCACAGGGAAGTATGATACGACCTTTGCTGTTTACAATATATATAGATGATCTAGTAGAAAGCGTCTGATGCTCTTTAATGCTGTTCGCAGATGATACAGTTGTCTATACCAAAGTAGCAACGACAGAAGATAGTAAAAATTTGCAGAATGACCTGCAGAGAATTAATGAATGGTGCAGGCTCTGGCAGCTGACCCTGAACGTAAATAAATGTAACATATTGCGCGTACATAGGAAAAGAAATCCACTGCTGTAAGCTACACTATTGATGACAAACAGCTGAAGACAGCGTCTGCCGTAAAATATCTGGGAGTAACTATCCAGAACGACCTTGGAATGAACACATAAAACAGATAATGGGAAAATCAAACACCAGACTCAGATTCATCGGAAGAATCTTAAGGAAATGTAACTCATCCACGAAAGAAGTGGCTTATGAGGCGCTTGTTCGACCGACTCTCGAGTACTGTTCCTCTATCTGGGATTCCTATCAGATAGAGGAGATAGAGAAGATCCAGCGCAGAGCGGCGCGTTTCGTCACGGGATCGTTTAGCTAGCGAGAGAGCGTTACGAAGATGCTAAACAAACTCCACTGACAGACGTTACAAGAGAGGCGCTGTACATCACGGAAAGATTTACTATTAAAATTTCGGGACAGCACTTTTCGGGAGGAGTCGGACAACATATTACTTCCCCCCACACACATCTCGCGTTTTGACCACGAGGAGAAAATTCGAGAAATTAGAGCCAATACAGACGCTTACCAACAATCATTCTTTCCACGCACTATACGCGAGTGGAACAGGGTCAGAGGAATTAGATAGTGGTACCGAAACTACCGTCCGGCACACACCATTAGGTGGCTTGCGGAGTCTGATGTAGATATGGAGCGCCGCGCCCCACTATAGCAGGTTCAACGTTAGACACTGTCATTAGCAATCTCTACATAGCACAGTTAAAGATCAGCAGTCACTGCAGTTCAGTTGACAGACTTTTGTTAGTGGCGGACGCTAGGATCAGTAGTTCAAAAATGGTTCAAATGGCTCTGAGCACTACGGGGCTTAACATCTGTGGTCATCAGTCCCCTAGAACTTAGAACTACTTAAACCTAACTAACGTATGGACATCACACACATCCATGCCCGAGGCAGGAGTCGAACCTGCGACCGTAGCGGATCAGAAGTTTTACTTGTGTTTGTCTGTTCTGAAGAAGACTGGTTATTTTGTATGTCGCCCTTTGCTTGCGAGATATCTGTGTAATTGCACTTGTGGATGATCATTTATAAAGTACTATAAGAATTCTCGGATCAAAGTTAAGTATTTGTACTTGTCTTGTTGTAATAAAACTTATTAATACGAGTTATTTGATTGTTTGTCTAGCGAACCGAGTATGCAGGATTCGTAGACACATCACGTTCCAGGTTAAGAATGACACGTGGCAAACGTCGATGAGTGACGTGAAATTATTACGGATATCATCTCACGATTGTTCGCAGCCGGCCGGAGTGGCCGAACGCTTCTAGGCGCTACAGTCTGGAACCGCGCGCAGCTACGGTCGCAGGTTCGAATCCTGCCTCGGGCATGGGTGTGTGTGATGTCCTTAGGTTAGTTAGGTTTAAGTAGTTCTAAGTTCTAGGGGACTCATGGCCTCAGAAGTTAAGTCCCATAGTGTTCAGAGCCATTTGAACCATTTGATTGTACGCAGCACGGTTCGAATGGTGGACCACGGAATATTCAGCTGTCGCAACAAAGCTCGTCAACTGCTTGAAGATCGCACGATGAGTCCAGCATTCTCAGCCATGGTAACAGTTTGTAGCGTAACTGGCAGTCGGCCTCTCCCAGGAGAAATTCCCAAATCGTCAGTTAATTCGAAGTTCTTCAACCACAATGCGGAAAGAGTAAAGCCCTGCTCACCTTGCCGATACCCACGTTCAAGGTCTGCACGGATGCTCGTGTTTCAGCCCTACGTCGACGTACCAGTACCGGCTCCTAACGGCGAGTCGTGACGCTAACCCTACGAACAACGCAAATCCTGTAGCGCTCAGTCTGTACATCATTCCTACAAAGTGGAGAACTGAGACGGTAAATAGTTTACCGTCTGCACTGGCTCAAGTGGCGTAAGTTTAATTATTATTCACTGATCATTAGACGCTTTCGTAAAGTTTAATGCAACAGTTCGCAGACGAAGCCCTATTTGTGCAAACGAGCCATCAATCAGATTTTAAGTTAGCACTCGGCCTCCGGTGAAGTGGTAGCAGCTGAAGAATCTACATCAGATTAGCAGATAATTACCATTCCCTGGCTCGTTTCAAATAGACATTCCCTTTGGAAGTATCTTCCGCGGTGTGATTATCCTGATGCTGCAACTTCGTTGTCGTAACAGCGTGCTACCGTCTTTGAGGTGCAGCTGTCTGCCTCATTGAGAACGATACGCTGGCTGTGTGGTGCGACTGCAGCGTGGTGGCCGCTGAGGCAAAAAACCTGTTTTTGCTCGGTAATCGTGAACCACTTCGCGAGATAGCGATCTTCTTTCATTAATGCGGGGACAGCGTTTTTTGCATTTTTCGTGAACAGTGTTGAAAGTATGTACGCTTTCCGCTAGAGTTTAAATTAAAATTCCCAGTTAAAGGAAAGAGAAGCTTGATATAGACAATTCTGTCTTCCGAGAACAACTCGGGCTGTTTGCTACAGTAGTATTTCACTGGAAGCGGATATATAGACTACTCCAAGTAACGTACATGGGCACTTCTTATATTTCACGATCGTATCATACAATCGGAATAAGGCTTTTGGAAGGCGATACTGCAGAGAATGGAAAATATTTTTCTGAGAGTATAATTTACATACGAAGAGTGGAAATAGCAAATGATCTAAGTGCCACTTTTTCACAAAACACGTTTTGTGTGTTATTGTGTTCTCGGAACTCTGTTGCATGTCCCTAGACTTGTTCAATGTCCCACATCATGGAATAAATGTTTTAAACTTTCAATACTAGATGGCGAATCGTCTGTGTGTCAGGCAGTACTTCGCTCTTGAATTCCAACTGACATACGTCAAGGTATTTTCCATTTAGTTTTTGATGATATTTCCGGTAAGCCTGGGACGGTTTGAAGAGATAAAACGCGTTTTTGGTAAATGAGTACGACTTTTTGCGCTGTGATGGGTATTTTACAACTGAAGATAAGCGAAGAAAGGTAAGGACGGCCTTTCTTCAGGAAGATTGTTGAGTGAGCTAAAGCTATGAACCGATCCCATGTAATTCCAATGCATACAACTGACTTCTTTGATTTTAACCTTTTGAGTGCCAATGACATGGAAAAAATACATTTTAAATTTTTTCACAAAATTACCCTTTATCGTCATTGTAAGCAACGAATACAAAAAGAAATTGTCAAAAAGCAAACAACCAATTGTTTTATGAAGGTGGTTTCGCTCTGGAACCACTGGGCATACAGTTACCAGCCTTCCAGGCACAGGTTCGGTTCCCGGCTGGGTTGGAGATTTTCTCCACTCAGGGACTGGGTGTTGTGGTGTCTTCATGATCATATCATCCCCATCGACGTGCAAGTCGCCGAAGTCGCGTCAACTCAAAAGGCTTGCACCAGACGACAGGTCTGTCCGACGGGAGGCCCTAGCCACACGACGTTTCATTTCATCATTTACTGTGGAAACAAGCTCAGAATTACTTCCATGGGAGATTCACAGCTTACATCAACATTTGGTCCGACCTCTTCAGAAAGGTCATGTACAGCTCCTAGATTGTATGATGTAACCTATCTTATTTGTGAGTTTATAATGGCAGGCTCATCTTTACTGTCATCAACAACGTCGTCATGAACTGTATTTTAAATGAGTAGTTCAGGACCTGGCAAAGAAGTGGAAGTTCCTGATATGCCTGATGAAGAACATTCACAGAAGCATCCGCAGGGCCACTCTCTGCCTCAGGTCTCTGAATCCAAACCCCTCGGAATTTCTTCTTCTAAAAGACAGACGCGTAGATCACAGGTGACGTCTCGAAATTTCCATGAACTCATGATGCCTAAAACTAATTATAGTCTTACACAACAAACAAAAAGGGCCAAAAATTTAATGAATTTACATCAACAAAAAGGACTTAAAATTTAATAAATTTGCATCTAGTATGTTACGTCTGCCACAGACGGCCCCTGCCAGGCAGACGACACTCAAGACACCCCTGTGTACCATATAACATACAAAGCACTTGCAGGCGCAACCAAGAGGAAAACAATTCCTGAAAACAAACAGAACTTGCTAGAGACTAATGCGAACCTTTTTCTGCAGAGGTCGCCTCACAGATACAGGGAAAGTTGGAGTACTCCGCCGGCATCCACCGGCTTTATAAGGTCAGCGCAGCAGCAGTACAGCCAGTTCCTCGCCAAGCTAGGACCAGCTCCGAAGGACCTCACCGACGCTCTTGGTGAATGGTCGTCTACAAGTTATCTGTTTTTGTGTGTATATAGTGATTGTTCGAGAAGTGTAGTTCAGTTTCAATAAACGACATTAGACTGAGTGTTCTACAATACTAAGTATTCTCCAGTGGCGACGACTGTAGTGGAACGAACCGACGAACATCATGGTTACGACGGCAGCACCTACGGAATGGCAACAATTCTTTCAAGGACTCTGCACCAGATTTTGGAAACTCAGACACAACTGATCGCCGAAATGCGAAGCCTCGCGACGCCACCGCCGTTCCCAGCATTCAACGATGAAGTTGGAGAATGGGAAACATACGAACGACGTATCCGGCAACACTTCACGATTCGTCAAGTCACCCAAGAAGACAGGCAGCGCACTTTTTTCTTGTCATGGAACCATTCGAAGATGTACGTCCTGCTCACGAAATTACAGCCGCTGGACCCCGACTCCCTCACCTTCACCGCCATCTGTGCGACGTTAAATGCCTACTACAAACGCCGATATCATGTACTCACAGCCCGCGTCGAGTTCTACCAATGTCGGAAGAAACCCGAGCAGACCTATTGCCAGTGGGCCGCCGAGCTGCAATGTCTCAGCAGGAAATGTAAGTTCCACACACATCTTTCCAAGGAATCATACGCTGATGACATGGTGCGTGACCACTTGATACAGGCAGCGCCAGACGCCGCTTTCCGCCACGACGCCCTCAAGTTACAAGACCCGTCCCTCGAGCAGGTCATAGAACTAGCCTATAAGTTCGAAATTTCTACAGCCGCCGATCGTCGACTGGAATCCTGGGCAGATGTAGCAGCAATCCGTGACGACGCCACCACGGACACCGAAGACGTCGCAGCAATCCGGGGCTCAACGCCGCGCTCCTACCGCCACCGTGGTCGGAGACCGCCTCCACAACAAGACGCCGAGTAGCACCATCCCGGTCGGAGCCAGAAGCCACTGCCGCAACAACACAACCGGCAACGTCGTCGTGGGGATCGTCTCCTCCTGCCCCACCTGCTATTCAACACATGATAGAGAAGATTGCCCAGACCACTGGGCGCAATGCACACACTGTGGCAGGGAAGGCCATTTAGCGTCCGTTTGTCGCGCAAAAACCACCTCCTCCAGCAACCGCCAGCCCAGGCCATATCCAGGCGGCTTGAACAACACCCCAATGGACATCAACAAGGTAGACAACTCCTCGACATCAAAAATTTTTATAGACGTCACTATCAATGACAAGCCTCTGCGTCTGCAAGTGGACACAGGCGCAGCAGTATCCTTGATTAATTACACTTCATATGCCAACATTGGTTCACCACCCCTCTCTCCAGCCCCTAAGCGCCTATTGGCGTACAATAAGCAAGAGATAGCTCTCCTACGACAATTCACGGCTCAAGTCAAGTACAAATCGGTTCACCGTCCAGTCACGTTTCGGGTTGTCAACAACAGCAGACTTATTCGGTCTGGACGCCTTCCGCTTATTCGGATTTTCCATTGTAGACGATGTTCACCTAGTGTCTCAGCACGTTCCTTTTCCTGAAGTTGATGCACTCTGTAATGAATTCCAGGACCTGTTTTCACCAGGCATAGGCTGCACCAAGGACTTTGAGGCCTCGCTCCAACTCCGTCCCGCCGCCCGGCCCCGCTACTTCCGGGCACGCCAGGTATCAGTGGCACTACAACAGCCGCTCAAAGAAGAACTCCAACGTCTTCAAGCTGAAGGGGTTCTCCAGCCCATGCGGTTAAGCTTATGGTCCACGCCTTTAGTCATCGTGCAGAAGCCAGGCCGCCGCCTTCGCCTCTGTGGTGACTTTAAGTCTACAGTCAACCCACAGCTTCTCGTTAACAACTATCCCCTTCCACGACCGGAAGATCTTTTTCGCAAATTGGCAGGGGGCTCCTACGTTACCAAAATCGACCCAGCAGAAGCATATCTCCAAATTCCTCTTGATCTTTCCTCCCAACAGTACACTAGTTTAAATACTCCTTCTGGCCTCTTTCAACTAAACCGACTCATGTTCAGTCTAGCCAATGCTCCTGCAATCTTTCAAAGATACCTTGAACAACTTCTCACTGATATCCTGGGCTGTATAAGTTACTTAGACGTCATAGTCGGCACGGGGTCCTCCTCCGAAGAGCACATAGCCAACCTCTGCCTCCTCTTCCTCTGTCTTCGAACTGCAGGTGTGAAATGTAATATTTCTAAATGTTCATTTTTTCCAACAATCTATTTCCTATCTTGGTCACATCATTTCCCAGAATGGCATTTCTCCATCTTTCTCTCATATCGACGCCATTAACAACCTGCCCTGTCCCCGTGACCTTCATCAGTTGAAATCCTTCTTGGGCAAAATTTCGTATTACAGGAAATTCGTTCCTTCTGCCGCTCAAGTGGCACCCCTGTATCACCTCTGCCGCAAAAATGTCCCATTCTGTTGGACCCCAGTCTGCGAGAGCGCATTCCATACCCTCAAACAGCAGCTCCAATCTGCTGCATGTCTCATGCCTTATGATCCAAATCTTCCTTTGATACTTGCTACGTACGCCTCTGAGTATGGTGTGGGAACCGTCCTGTCTCACAAATTGCCGGATGGCACAGAGCGCCCCATAGCATACATCTACAAAGCTCTCTCTCCAGCACAAATCAAATATTCCCAAATCGAGAAAGAAGCACTTGCTATGGTTTTTGCCTGTTCCAAGTTCTATCCCTTTCTCTGTGGTAAGTATTTTCACATTATTACTGACCACAAACCGCTCCTCTCTTTATTTGCACCTTCCGCGCGATTACCGACCAAAACATCCCTACATCTCCAGCGTTGGGCGTTGTTCCTTTTCCAATTTCGCTACACCATGCATTTCCGTACCACGTCCCAGCACGCCAACACGGATGCCTTGTCGCGTCTACCACAAGGTCCGGACCCTGCTTTTGACCAGTTGGACCTCCTCGTTTTTCAGATTGATGATGACGTCCAAGAGGCCCTGAAGGCATTTACCGTTACAGCTGTTAACGTAGCTGCAGCCACCACAGACGATTCCCTCCTCCGAGTCGTCCGACACTGCGTTCTGCATGGTTGGCCGTCCTCGCCATCTCCTCAGGATCAACGCCACCTCCGGTTGTACTATTCCATCCGACACCAGCTTTCGGTGGAGGATAGAGTCCTCCTTCGCTTAGATTCAGCAGAACCGAGGGTCATCATTCCAAGATCTCTGCAGCTGACGATCCTCCACATTCTTCACCAAGGGCATTGGGGGATTGTTGCACCAAATCTCTCACAAGGAGGCATGTTTTTTGGATTGGCCTCACATCTGACATTATAGAGATGGTGCAGTACTGTACCGTCTGTGCCCAACAATTGGCCCCCCCCCCCCCCCCCCGCAAAATTCCTCCCCTGGCCTATGCCGAACGGTCCCTGGGAACGCCTCCACCTTGACTTCGCAGGACCATTTCAGGGCCACCAATAGCTCCTAGTCATAGTCACGGATGCATTTTCCCATTTCCCGCACGTCATTCAGTGTTCAGCAATCACCATGCACGTCACCTTATCAGCCCTCGCAAAAATATTTTGCTTGGAAGGATTACCAAAAGCCATAGTCATGGACAATGGAACACAATTTGGAAGCCAGGAATTCCTCTCCTTTTGCACCGACAGTGGCATCCAGGATCTTCTCAACCAGCCCTTCCATCCCCAATCCAATGGGGAAGCGAAACGCCTGATCAGAACTTTCAAGACACAAATGCTCAAATATACCAAAGACCACTGTCTTGATGATGCTCAGACGCTATTCCTCAGTTCCTATAAAGTTACTCAGATAGGGGACAAAAGCCCAGCGGAAGCACACCACGGCCGCTAACCCAGGACCCTCCTACATCTTCTCTTGCCCTCTCCAAGAATTCAGATTCCTCCTGGATAGTCCCGGTTCTTCCCTGGCTCCTTAGTCTGGACCCAAGGTTTTGTCACTAAAGCAGGTTGGCTGCCCGCCATCATTCAGCGTTCCCGGGGTCGCCAACTTTTGGATGTCATTATGGATGGCCACATAGTCCATCGCCATCGAAATCAATTGCGTCCTCACTACTCGCTACCCTGCGACACCTGCACCGCACCCTACGACATGGACCACTGCCACCTCTGCAACCCATTCTGGACCACCTACACAGACCCCTTCACTAATGCTATCTAATCTTTGCATGGGTGATGTTTCAGGGCATCAGTCAGCGCCACCAACACCACCAACACAGCAGTCGCAGCTGACGGACCGGCTGCCCAGCCTCTCTTTGGCGCCTCCCCAACAGCTGATGGCCACCGATGAAGATGAACCGATGCCACTGGACCTACCCATGCCGCCATCACAACCAGTACACAGTTCAACCCGCATCACAGGACGTACAGCACCATATTCTCCAAGAGGCAGCCTCCACAGCCTCCTCCAGGGAGCTGCAGCTGCAGATCTCCATGACGTAGCAGCCATTGATCTTGACCGCAGCTCTCCCCCGGAACGCTATGATCACAGGTTCGAATCCTGCCTCGGGCATGAATGTGTGTGATGTCCATAGGTTAGTTAGGTTTAAGTAGTTCTAAGTTCTAGGGGACTGATGACCAAAGAAGTTAAGTCCCATAGTGCTCAGAGCCATTTGAACCATCCCCCCCCCCCCCCGCCCCCTGGAAGGGAGGTATGTTATGTCTGCCACAGACGGCCCCTGCCAGGCAGACTACACTCAAGACACCCCTGTGTACCATATAGCATACACAAGCACTTGCAGGCGCAACCAAGAGGAAAACAAATATTCAAAACAAACAGAACTTGCTAGAGACTAATGCAAACCTTTTTCTACAGAGGTCGCCTCACAGATACTAGGAAAGTTGGAGTACTCCGCCAGCCTCCGCCGGCTTTATAAGGCCAGCACAGCAGCAGTACAGCCAGTTCCTCGCCGAGCTAGGACCAGCTCCGACGGACCTCGCCAACGCTCTTGTTTTTGTGTGTATATAGTGAATGTTCGAGAAGTGTAGTTCAGTTTCAATAAACCACATTAGACTGATTGTTCTACAATACTGAGTACTCTCCACAGTTATAAAATGAATTACAAAAGATCGTTCAGCCCCAGTAGTCTCTTGTCGAAACCACTCGTAAGAGCTGTAGTGCAAACTCAAATTTACGTTACAAAGATCTTAGACATACTTACTTTGACTGCCAGTGATCTCCTCAGTATCATCATTGCTCAAAAACCACACGTCAAGTTAATTATGTAACAAAAATCTGCAGATACAAATCTCCTACGGTCACACTGCAAACACTCCTCACCGACAGTTGCTTTGAAGCAACTACTGCATTGCACTGCATTCGTAGAAATGCCTCAGTGTACGCCTTGGAGTCTGCCTTGCAGTAGCATCGGTGGTTTCACGCGAAAGGCACTGGTACTTAAGTAGTTGCGGTTTGAGGCAGAAACCAACTGGGGCTAAAAAGGGTAAAAGCTGCTACTGAAAGACTGTTGTCGGTGCAGACGTGTAAGATCTCCTTGCCGCGCGGGATTAGCCGAGCGGTCTCAGGCGCTGCAGTCATGGACTGTACGGCTGGTCCCGGCGAAGGTTCGAGTACTCTCTCAGGCATGGGTGTGTGTGTTTGTCCTTAGGATAATTTAGGTTAAGTAGTGTGTAAGCTTAGGGACTGATGACCTTAGCAGTTAAGTCCCATAAGATTTCAAACACATCATCATCATCTGTAAGATCTCCAGATTCAGTATGATGAAAGTGTCTCACCCTCATCCATCTCAAACACCTATTAAAAATTCTTACTCTGAAACAGAAGCATGAAATATGTGAATGTGTTCAAAATAGAAAAGACCATGGCTAATGTATCCCAAGCCGTACTTCATCGGAAAGACCAGCCATGTTTATCAATTGCAATGCAGAAAGACCTGTTGACGATGTTGGCATTTGTCTCTCAACATCACAGGGGTTTCTAGAGTAAATGTTGCTTCTGATCCCAAGACTGCAGTTGTGTAAGAAACAGATGTCAAAACGGAGAGATCTTTTCCTTGAATTTAACTTTGTTAAACTCTTGTAAAAAAATTAAAAAGATGTTACAGATGGTTCTGTTGACGACAGTTCTACTAGTTAAGACATTTCTCTATTTGTATTATCACAGATAAAATGTAGTGCCTTAGTATTAATGACACTTGGAACAAAAACTTTCTTATTGATACTTCGAACCAGTCTGTTCCCTGGTATGACACCTAGAACGTGGTTAATAAATTATTTGTTTTCTAGCTTCTCTTTTGTCACTTTCTTCTGAAGAAACTGTTTTCAATGGAACTATAAATTTTGATGGCATTCGGTCGCTCGTGAAAAGAAGAGGACTCTATAGCATCCCTGTGACAAGTTACAAATATTTCGCAAAAATAGCTGAGAGATGTGCTGAATATGAGACAGTCTTGTTACGGCTTACTAAGGGATACAGAAACACTGAACTAAAAGAGAACTACCAAGCGTACGTCATACTGCACATACGTTATCATGAACGCAGGAACACGGAGACTGGACTCTCAAGACATGAAGGGAAAGCTAAAGTTTTGTGTCCCGTTGATGTCAAAGTCGTTAGAGATGGAGTAGAAGCTACGAATGGACGGGTATGAGGAATGAAAGTGGATGTGGGGTAATTTAAAAAACCATGAGAACATTCACCTGAAGAGATCTAGTGAAATCAGGCAACACTTAAATCAATGCGATATAGTGTTCAGAGAAAGCATGGATACGGTCACCTGAACTGAAGAGTCAGGTTCCATCTTGACAATACGAGAATATGGTTGTTTTGAAAGGTAAGTAACTGTCCTGGCTGATGGCGACATCACTGAATGGAGACCACACCTAGATAGATCTATCGTATGCACTCACTACGTTCATTGAATACCACGTTTGAATAAATTGTATGTGAGGGTAGAATAGGTATATTATTTGGTATGATAGGAGTTTATTTTTTCTAGATATACATAATTTTTAATCACCATAACAATTTTATACCTCACAGAAACGTCGTTTGGTGTAGAGATGAACAGTGTGCAAGTAATCTTATATTTTCGTTTTAATGTCTACAGGATGTTCTTGTGCTATCGACCCTGATACCCATACATTTGTTTGTCTCCTGTATCAGATGCCACTGAATACCAGTCAGGCAAATTAATTCTTTTGTAGCGCAGCTCGCTTTACTCAACAAAATGTCTTTCATCAAATAAATGCAAGTTGCAGAGCATCCAAAATACAAGATTATGACGAACGACGTGAACAGTATGGAAGATGTTCAGTTTCGGCACCGTTACTTCACTTCTCTCCGCTGCAAGATAGTTATAGTCTCTGTGTTTACGCACATGAATTTACATGTGTTTAAGTCATGAATAATAAAATAGTATTATGACGAGAAAAAACAGTATTATAAATATTCTGCTGGTATTTGTTTATGTCGCGGACCCAATGTTCAGAAACCATAACAATATCAGATGCCAAATGGTTCTAATCTCTAAATAAGCTTTGATTCTAATTATAATATCACACATCCATATGTATTATATACATAACAAGTGAAAGCTGAAAATAATTACAAATTTATGGACTGTGAACAGTGATGTGTAATTAGTGCATATACAGGGTGAGTCACCTAACATTACCGCTGGATATATTTCGTAAACCACATCAAATACTGACGAATCGATTCCACAGAACGAACGTGAGGAGAGGGGCTAGTGTAATTGGTTAATACAAACCATAAAAAAATGCACGGAAGTATGTTTTTTTAACACAAACCTACGTTTTTTTAAATGGGACCACGTTAGTTTTGTTAGCACATCTGAACATATAAACAAATACGTAATCAGTGCCGTTTGTTGCATTGTAAAATGTTAATTACATCCGGAGATATTGTAACCTAAAGTTTACGCTTGAGTACCACTCCTCCGCTGTTCGATCGTGTGTATCGGAGAGCACCGAATTACGTAGGGATCCAAAGGGAACGGTGATGGACCTTAGGTACAGAGGAGACTGGAACAGCACATTGCGTCCACATGCTAACACCTTTTTATTGGTCTTTTTCACTGACGCACATGTACATTACCATGAGGGGTGAGGTACACGTACACACGTGGTTTCCGTTTTCAATTACGGAGTGGAATAGAGTGTGTCCCGACATGTCAGGCCAATAGATGTTCAATGTGGTGGCCATCATTTGCTGCATGCAACTGCAATCTCTGGCGTAACGAATGTCGTACACGCCGCAGTACATCTGGTGTAATGTCGCCGCAGGCTGCCACAATACGTTGTTTCATATCCTCGGGGGTTGTAGGCACATCACGGTACACATTCTCCTTTAACGTACCCCACAGAAAGAAGTCCACAGGTGTAAGATCAGGAGAATGGGCTGGCCAATTTATGCGTCCTCCACGTCCTATGAAACGCCCGTCGAACATCCTGCCAAGGGTCAGCCTAGTGTTAATTGCGGAATGTGCAGGTGCACCATCATGCTGATACCACATACGTCGACGCGTTTCCAGTGGAACATTTTCGAGCAACGTTGGCAGATCATTCTGTAGAAATGCGATATATGTTGCAGCTGTTTGGGCCCCTGCAATGAAGTGAGGACCAATGTGGTGGTCGCCAATGATTCCGCAGCATACATTTACAGTCCACGGTCGCTGTCGCTCTACCTGTCTGAGCCAGCGAGGATTGTCCACGGACCAGTAATGCATATTCCGTAGATTCACTGCCCCGTGGTTTGTGAAACCCGCTTCATCGGTTAACAGGTAGAACTGCAACGCATTCTCTGTTAATACCCATTGACAGAATTGCACTCGATGATTAAAGTCATCACCATGTAATTGCTGATGTAGCGACACATGAAACGGGTGAAAGCGGTGACGATGCAGTATGCGCATGACACTACTTTGACTCAGTCCACCGGCTCTCGCAGTGTCCCGTGTACTCATGTGTGGGTTCATGGCAACAGCAGCTAACACACCAACTGCACCCGCTTCTCCTGTGACGGGCCTGTTACTGACCCGTTTGCGTGCTACGACCATACCTGTTGCATACAGTTGGCGGTAGATGTTTTGCAATGTGCGGCACGTTGGATGCTCTCTGTCCGTGTACCGTTCTGGATACACCCTGAAGGCTTCAGCTGCATTTCGTCATCACTCGCCATAGATGAGTATCATCTCCGCCCTTTCAGAGTTCGAATACACTATGGTCACAGTTCCTACAACACTACACTATCACAGACGTCTGGTAACACGATGTACCACAGTTGGTCTGCGTGCGGCGACGAATGCAGAATAACAATAGCAGCAAGCGCTACATGCGGACACTGCGACAGCTAGACCAAACCACAACAGTGCACTACAGCCACTCTCGTAAACACGGTCGTCATCGTAAACATGTCCAGCAGATGCTGCTCGTCGACCGTGGCCCGTGTTTGTTACAACACGCAACTGAACGTCGGAGGTTTCAAGCGTCAACTTTAGGTTACAATATCTCCGGATGTAATTAACATTTTACAATGCAACAAACGGCACTGATTACGTATTTGTTTATATGTTCAGATGTGCTAACAAAACTAACGTGGTTCCATTTAAAAAACGTAGGTTTGTGTTAAAAAACATACTTCCGTGCATTTTTGTTTGGTTTATATTAAACAATTACACTAGCCCCTCTCCTCGCGTTCGGTCTGTGGAATCGGTTCGTCAGTATTTGATGTGGTTTACGAAATATATCCAGCGGCAACGTTAGGAGACTCACCCTGTATGTCTTATAAGTTATCGGATTCAAAATCAGTTATAATTTTAAACTTCGTTTTGAAATGTTATTGCGTAGTATTTTTGCCCTACTATACTAAGTAGCAGACGATAAGGATGTTATACGATAACTAAAACAAATTTATGACAAAACTCATACTGATTTTTAAACTGATGACAAATGAAAGTTGGAGGGCAGATTTGTGATTTAACGTCTTTCGACATTAAGTTCAAAAAATGTTCAAATGTGTGTGAACTCTTATGAAACTTAACTGCTAAGGTCGTCTGTCCCTAACCGAGCGAGGTGGCGCAGTGGTTAGCACACGGGACTCGCATTCGGGAGAACGACGGTTCAATCCCGTCTCCGGTCATCCTGATTTAGGTTTTCCGTGATTTCCCTAAGTCGCTTCAGGCGAATGCCGGGATGGTTCCTTTGAAAGGGCACGGCCAATTTCCTTCCCCATCCTTCCCTAACCCGAGCTTGCGCTCCGTCTCTAATGACCTCGTTGTCGATGGGACGTTAAACACTAATCTCCTCCTCCTCCGTCATCTGTCTCTAAGCTTACACACTACTTAACCTAAATTATCCTAAGGACAAACACACACACACATCCATTAAGTGTATCAGCAACGCAGCGCTAGCTGGAACTGGAAAAGGATGGTCGTAGAACTGGTCGTGGACCCCCTACATTCGCCTGAAGTGATTCAGAGACTCCACGGGAAATCAAAGCCAGGGTTGTCAAACTGAGATTTGAATATCGCTCCCCACTTTTACAAGCCCAGCATGTACCGCCTCGCGCGAGACTTACACGTCTCATTAACACAGTAGTTCGAATTAAAGCAGTCGTTGATAATAGTAGACTCAACAGAAACGTTTCATGAACTGTTTCAAACGCGCTAACATTTCAAAGAGTTTTTTTTTAATTTCGAAGACGAAAAATACTTCGTCTACTTTTCTGCTGCGACGTAGGATTTAGATGTCTATTAGGGTTTTCGTCCGCATCCGCCATAAAAGTACTCAATTTAAAGAAATGTGTATTTAACAAAGTAAAAGAATGCCTTCAAATTTTGCTGTGTTCTCAGTAAGTTTCACTGAATAACTGCGCACTCAGAGAGTTTGTGTGACTTTTCAGGACAGGTACTTAAGCCTTCACTAAAAATATTCCTTAACCATATGTTTCCAACGTAGATCCTAAACCTCCATTCAGAATTTCAATCAGAAGAAAGTGTTTTAAATTAATTAGATTACGCCAGCATGTTCTAACATGGACCTTATTGCCTCTTGCACATACGTTGAAATAAGGAAGAGAGCGATAAGACATCATAGGTACAGTCGTGCTCAAAAGTATCCGAACGACCTGAATTGCATTTCGCCTGATTCGCATGCAACCCACATAACGCAGCTGTCTAGCAGGTCCTCTAATCGCTCCTTGGTACAGTCGTTTGACTATTGAAAATGGCTCCAACAAGTCACCACTAGAAAAACTCGGCTCTGTATCGCAATAATTCAAGATGTAAAGTAATACCACGATACTACAAATATCAGGGAACACCTTGTCACAGATAACACTGTCCTTAAGGCTTGTAAGCTCACATTTATTGCAATAAATGACATACCTGAAATGTTACCACTCTCATTATTACGTCAGATAGATAATGCACGTAGTAAGTTCGTCGTATTCATGATTTCCTCTTCAAAGTAACAGACCGTACTTTTTGCTTAACAAAAAATGGTATTACAAATTTAAGTTATTCACGAGCAGCTAGTTGAGAATATGTATGAACTTCAAATGACACGACGAACCGTCTCGTTCTGCATTTGGATTCAAACCCAGGTCATGCAGACTAAGATTTCGTGACTGCCGGAAACTAACAGTCATTCCTGACTAGGCATACAGAGAGTGATATACCTCGATTTTAGACAGTATCAGTTAGCAAATATCAACTTTAAATTACATAACGTAAACATTTTTAACGGACGCGAATTCCTACCCAGCATCTATTGTCCCTGTTAACGAACTAAGAGAGATGTTTATATTGCTTCTTCATAAGTAACTTACTTCAAATGCCGTGATGTAAAGCTTTGTGCTGGACAGGGATTCGAACCCAGAACCTAATCGGATTGTTATCGAAGCACAATCAACTGTGACTTATCGTATTTTCTCGGCAGTAGCAAGATGTTTTAACTGAAATGACGATACGAAACATTAATTTTTTCCTTCCCAGGACTCCAACCCGGAACCTATCGCTGTTATATATTAGAGAAAACGAACATTCAATATGGGTTTGTTACATCAGCAGCGACATGTGAGCATGTTTGAACTAGAAATAATATGACGAAGAGTTCAATGCTGACTGGGAATCGAACCCCACACATACCGTTGTTGACTACACACAAAGAGACGTCAGCTACAGAATTTTTCTCCACCAGCAGCTCGGAATAACATCCTTGAACTTAGAGTGATCTCTCAAATAGTTCTGTGTCTCACTGGGAGTCAAAAACGTCAGATATCGTTAGTGTTGACAACGAATGAAAATCATTATCCATCAGCAGATAGGTGTTCTCATGCTAGAGCTTGATAATACATAATGAAAACTATAGTGCCGGACCAGCATTCGAATCCATTCACGCGCAATATGTGGAGATGTTGAGGAATCTGCAGTTTTGAACAAACAACAAATTGTAGTCGAGCTGTATTGTCACGAAGGGATTAAATTCCGCCTTAAGGGCGGTCTGAGTTGCATTCCAAGTCCAATTTCGGACCGCAATGCCATTATACCTTCTTCACTTGGCGTAGCCAGAAGAGAATAGAATCTGTCTCTCCATATTAAAACTCATGGGCAGAAGTTGGAATCGAACCCAGGCCATCATCATAGGAACCCATCATCAATCCAACAGACCACCAAACCATCTTCTGTAGGACTCATTTTTCTTTCATAACACCGTTGCGGCACACTCGATGAGAATTATGACACACAGGCTCCCTGTAGTGGTTTGCAGCATGTTCAGTACATTCATTTACTTGGTTGAGCGAATCGCCATGAACTAGCTGCCTCGGCTACCCAGTGCATATATTCGACTCTATTTTGTAATCACCGAAATAAAATCATGTAACTGCCACCTACACAGAACTGCCAACAGTGCAGGATGCAGAAATTTAAAGAGGAAGTGTTCCTTTCCACTTGAGCTACTCCATTGAGCTATCTGTTTGTTGAAAATGTCGTGCAGTGCAAAAGAAAAGCTGTAACTGTCTGTCTCTCAGAAGTCTAGATCCGGCCACATGCATTATCTCACAGCACTGTGGAATGCGGAAGATCTGGAAGAACTATTGTTGACTTCCGGAGGTGCTATAGGTATATGACAGCTAGTAGCGTCACGGTAAGTGTCACCGTAGATAAGATGTCGCGAGTTCCATTTCATTCGCTCCTAAATTTTTTACAACGCAATTCTGCTGTCTGCTGAAGTTACCAATTTAATGGATCTTTGAAAATAATTACCTTCACTTCTCAACACAAAATAGCCGCATTTGGGAAAAGGCTAACTTCTGCGACATTTTGTTCTTTTCAGGTTTAATAGACGGCCAGGCAGCAGATGCATCTCGAATCTTTTGTATTATGTATGGAGAGAGCGCATCGTGCCATAGTCAGAAAAGTATTTTCTACATTAGCTGTCGTCTGGTAGTGGCATTTTATTCTTCTTCAAACCTTGTTTGACAGCTGTAAGTCAGAACAAGTTTTCTACATGCATGTAATCAATAAACTGCATGTGCAATGTCAGAGTGTTATAGATCACATCAGAGAACTCGCATATATCGTTGATGATTATTTTCTCTCTCATGTTTAGTATTGTTTTAACAACACTAAAAGAAACCTTACAAAAATTGTGCACTGTATTAAAAGAAATGAAATAAAACTACGCACGATAACCTTACGACGAAAGTCTGTTTTGATAAAACTGAGTATCTGTACACAAGCATGCCTCTATCGGCACGAATTAGTAAAATACTACTCACTTAGATTTCGATTGGGTCTGTGTTTAATTGGCATGCTGTGTCATACTCAACAGGTATGACAATGTGGCATTTCATAAATAAAGTTATGTATTCCTAGAGACCCAAAATTTGCTTATCAGCAGCGGAACGAGGCGTTACGTGTTGTGCAGCATTGTAAGTTTTTCGCCATTGCACTATGAGCTGAAAGTATTTTCTTGCGATTTCCTTATCGATGTTTGATCTGACTGCTTGTAGCTCTTTCACAGAAGGGATAAAAACGTTACATTCAGCGAGACTGGAACTGCAAACCATAACAGACGCTTTTTCAGAGGTCAGCACAGACCTAGCGAAGAAGTATGTGTTGCCCATTTCTTTTACGAAGCCAACCGCTATATAAAGGACGAGTTTAGTTGCGATTTACACATGCAACGACTTTCCTGGGCTGAAAAGCGTAAATTTACAATCTTTGTTACACCTGAAGCGATAATAACTCAGATTATTCAATGGAAATGACAGGAAAAATCAAGTGAACTTTGAGGCTTAATTCCGTGCACACCAGGAAGTAACTCGTCGATCACAGAGTTGCCAAATATACCTTGCCGTGTTGCCAAATCTCAGTTACAGTACTAGCAGGAAGAAGAACCGATGTGGTCCTACAGCGGGCTGGGAAGTGACCACAGCTGGCCTTTCTAAGACGCGGTTGCGACGGCCTGGAATACGTAATGCGTCTGATTCGCATTTATGTAACCAGGTTCAGGGACTGGAGCGTAGTTTCTAATAATACTCAGAACTGACTGCAAACTAAGCATCATAAATCAGTAACTCTCATAGTTGTTTTTATATTTCTTTCGTAAGTGTACTCAAAACTAAGAAACTCATTCACGGACGTTTTCGTGCCTCTTCGATAGTCGAGCACACCAAACAAGTAAAAATAAAAAAAGAATGTGTGTGTGTGTGTGTGTTTGTGTGTGTGTGAGAGAGAGAGAGAGAGAGAGAGAGAGAGAGAGAGAGAGAGAGAAAGAGAGAGAAGACAGAGAGAGAGAGAGAGAGAAATAAAGATAAAGAAGAATGAGAGAGAGGGTAAAAATTGTTGTAAAGAAATTGAATACTGGCGTGGAAAGAAATCTTTCTTTAAAATAACACGTTCCACATCATTACGAAGTGTCGTATTCATGATCTATGGAACAAGTATTAATCCAATTTAATCTAATCAATCATAGTGCTGACTAGCCGTGAAGAGTCATGAATTACCGAAATTTTCGCCAATATCAGTAACCAAATCTAAACTCGAAAAGAAAAGACGACAGTTTCTGTAATAAATCGGGGCTCCTATCAAGACCCTTTCAAGCCTGTTAACTAACCACGAAAGCTGTTGATATACCTCCATTCAGAAGTAACAAAGTGTGTATGCATTTAATGATAAATGCATGATATGATGTTCTGTGACGGAGTTACGAACCCAACATGTAATCGAATTGTTAACTAAGTAAAATCAAATGTTACGTATCGGTTTTTCTTACCAGCTGCTAGGTGTTTGAATCTAAAATAAGGATACAAATTTTTGTGCCTGAGCGACAATCGGACCGCACTCCTATCGTTCTTCTTTATCGTCCACGAATGTAGCTTAAGTATCAATTGCTTACTCACCAACAGTAAGATGTGTGCGTGTTTGACCAGAAATTGTTGGTAACACATGAACAGACATTAAAAATACACGTTAAGTTTCACTAGCAGGGCCGGCCGCGGCGGTGTCGCGGTTCTAGGCGTGCAGTCCGGAACCGCGCGACTGCTACGGTCGGAGGTTCGAATCCTGCCTCGGGCATGGATGTGTGTGATGTCCTTAGGTTAGTTAGGTTTAAGTAGTTCTAAGTTCTAGGGGACTGATGACCACAGCTGTTAAGTCCCATAGTGCTCAGAGCCATTTGAATCACTAGCAGGTCGGTGTGCACGTGATAGGGATTGAAATGAAATGATGAATATTTTTGTACTGGGTCAGGAATCGGACCCACATACTTACCTTTGGAGGTGACCTAGAGAAGATTGCAGTCTTGGAAAAAGGAACGAAATTATTGAACTATCCTGTTCCGAGAGATTCAGATCCTCGAAAGAGGAGATACAAATTCGAAACATCGTCTAGTACCAAATTTTTCAACGTCTCTAGTTCAATCAAGTACAAGTAAAATAAGAGCCCTGTTCCTTTAAATGGCTATCGGTTCATCAAATAAAATAAAATTTTGTAATGTAAGTAAGTTTACTGGCGACAGTATTTCTGTTTACAGTGACCTCCACCTGCGTCATTTCCCAAAGCAAACCGGCTCTGTCCAGTTGGGAATGGAGGAACGTGATGTTTAATGCGGATTCTGGATTATAACGTCTTTCTCTTGAGGTTACCAGAGGTAAAGTAAATCTGGCTGTGCCTCTTAAAAGTAAATGCTTGTATCCACGCATTGCACTTGTGATAGTTCGTTCCACCAGACCACATTTCCCAGCTCCAGGAGTGTGCTGTAACGGATGATGTGCTTAGCTTACAAAATAGTCACGGCGGAAAAAATACGAGTTTATCAAATGGTTAAGTAGAAGGAAGCTTCTGACGCGGAGATTATGCTATTCTCACGTCAGCACTATGTAAAGACTCTTCTAGGCACCATAGCCTTGTTGTGAAGCCATTTTGAAATTTTCACTAATTCAGGAAATATCTTAGTTCGAGAAAATCCACTGTGAAGTGTGAAGTTACCGGATAATTCAATTATTACCGTACTTATTACTATCATTCCTATCATACTGCTGCTGGAACACATGTGCTTGAAGACCATTTAATGCCTTTTGGTCATTATGGAAGTAGTTGCCCAAGAACAGGTTCTTTCCCTGTCTACTGAATCCTTTTCATGTTAATATGAAACAACAGCAATTACTCGTAGATCACATTGAAACTAAAGTAACTGATGAACACGTTACTTGATAACAAAAACGCGCTGCCTTTCTTCATTTACTTGTGGCTAGAAATGGCTGTCGAATACTGCCAAACCAAAAGCCAAGGGATCTTACTGCCTTCCGAAATACGTCGCTGTCAGTTCTTCCATATGATTGGGTCGACGTGACCTGTTTCAAGTTGAGTATGACAGAGAATGTTTTATAAAATCAATTGTATAACTTTGCAATAAACAGAAAGATTTTCATTCTAAGCTCTGCAAGTTCAAAATTTTCGGAATATTAGTTCAAATTTAATATTCGCTTCTATAATGTATGAAAGTATTTCACAGTTGAAAAACCCGCATCCGACTCATTGTCCTTACACTTAGTCGCTGACCATAAATTCTAGCTCAGAGTGACACCAGTTTAAGTAACCTAAAGTGGCGAAGACTGTTTCCCAGTGCTCTTTCTCATCGTAAAATATGCAATTCACTCATTGGGCTCCATTAGTATACTGTAACAGTAATTTCTGTGTGTATGCAATGCATACGGATTGTAGAATTCAGTGGTGCTCTCTCTTCCACTTCTGTATACAATATGACTGACCTAAACGGGCCCTTTATCATTACAGGCCCTGGGCGGTGCAACATCATACTGACAACAGTAATGTGCTTATACTGACCACCTCACAGTTCGTTTTACCTGATTTTGTAATCATTTAAATAAAACAACATGACCTACCAGTGGGAGACATTGCGTCTCCCTTTTCCTCGTGTGAAATTTGTCAGTAAGCTTTTTGCCTTCCAACCAGCGAAATGCGACAGAGTACGTCCGGTAAATGACTCACAAACTACGATCTAGTGCCGTTAAGACGATTTCTTTAAACAGTGGCGTAGCTGAAGGAATTTAGTTTCTTCTTAAATCGTCTTATGCAGCAACGTTCACAGATATCTCAAACAGGGAAAGCTCTTTATCCAGGTACGAAGGTTGTAAAACAAACTTCCCACAGTTTGTGTCAGGTTGATCTTTTCGTCTGATAGCACTGCGTAAGTATTTTGTCTAAGAGGTATCACAAGTAGTGTTCCTGTAGCTGTGGGAATTATTGGCTGAAAACTAGTTTAACACCAGTGGGTACAGCACTTCTAAATATTCAAAATGATTATCAATGTAAGTCTGAGTTCATCCACAAACTGAGGCATATTTATAATATTGTAGCTAGACTGTGTATCGTTGTCTTCCTTGAGTGGGCATCGGAAGGCGTTTACACACACGTATACGAGGGTTATCCCAAAAGTAAGGACTCCTAAGGGACACGCATGTGCCAACGCAGGCTCATACGAGAGATCCTTAATTTTAATGCTAAGCAAAAACCAAAGTAGTACCTGCATAGTGGCAAAGTGATAAAGAGCAAGAGAACGGATACGAACGTCTCAGGTTCAATCCGTCATAAGGCCCATGATTTTTATGTGCCATTTTACACTTATTTCCCGACAGGCAGTGTTTGTTGATGTGAAAAATGCGAATTGCACTGTGGTCCGAAAGCCACGTTAAGCTGTAGGTTCCCCTATTAAATGGCTAGGTAAGTCAATTCAAAGATTGGACGGAAGCAACGGCATGCCACCTCCAACAAGACCGTGCCTATTAAAGCACTGTGGCGTTCAAACCATTCTCCCGATTCATGACTGCTTTACTTTCTATGGGTTCTAATGATCTTCGGGTTATTAACATTTTTGTGTTTTCATGCTGTAGCTTTGATACCAATAAACGTAAGTAACCGGCCGAGCACTGTCACCGTTCGAGTTGTCGAGGTGGTAGACGACGATGCTGTCGACCCCAGTTACAGTCTTGGTCATCGCTATGTTTCAGTCGAATACCTCCATGTGACTTTCTACGTATTTCAAGATATACTTTTATGCACTTGGCACGCATCCAAATTTGTTTCTGATAGAGCTGTATTTATCAATATGATTCAGATATGTTTTTCGTGCCATATATCGGACAACACGCCAGTGCAGCGAGATTTCGTTTGTGTGATGCGCTTGGTGCAAGAAATATTTGTGTTTTGCTTGCTTCTGTGATAGGTTTCCCCCAACTGAATGCGAGAAGGTCACAAATAGACTGTCAGTAACTGGAATTACGCAATAATACACTTAAAAGTTGTATTTTTGCATTACGTATCCCAGTGAAAATAACAGTAAACAGTTTATATGCCTACTTGCTTATTATTCGCGCTTCTCGATGCTTTCCTCAAAAAATAAAAACAAAAATAAAAAAGGGAGACAGAGAAAGAAAACAGAAATGTATTTCAAATATCAGCTCGGTGACGCCATGTTCGTCTCGTGATGTAAAGCAAGGATAGTTGATAGGTAATATCTCGTTGTACTAGCGATATGTATGGCTGCAGGGTTCTTTCTTTTCTCTCTGCAAACAACCAGAACAGAATTCAGTAACGAAGTGGTAAGAACACCTATGCAGTGGGCCAATTAAACACTCAGATGTTCTTGGTTATTTTGTTAATCGTCTGTAATGCAGTAACATCCTTGATTACTGATTCGTTATTACTACCATTTTTATTTTTATTCGTCAGCTCACAACAGCTTTCCTATCACTCACTGCTGCCGATGCACGTAACGAATGGATCAGGATGAATGGAATATGGGATGTTTCGTCACGGAGAATACACACATTTATCTCATCGCCTTGTGTTCCGGGTAATATGAAAATCTCAATAAGAAAAGACGACAACGGGATGCCGGTGATGCAGGCAATAGCACCCAACTATTTCTGTCGACTTCACACCATGACAGACAAATTGGCGTCTCACTGTATTTTGATTATAATTCGTTTTAATACCTCGTGGGAGCAGGCATAATATTTTGCTTTTTGAAGACCGAACAATAACACACAAAGATAGTAGATGCAAGGATACAAAGAAACAATCAGACTCATGGGTGTGGATCCAGTTCATCACTAGAAAACTAAACAAGAGGGAAACATTACGAAAGCAATGAATTCACTGGTTAGTATATATTATTTGTATATATCTGAAGATGAAAAAGTACAGATCTGCTCAGTGCCCGAATCCGCACTTTAGTTTCTGTCTAAATGGGCATAATTTTTAGTTTATTCTCTTCTGAATTTTCAAATGAATTGATTATTACGTGGTACAAAATAATTAGTTAACTGTGTTTCTTACAGCTTCCGTTTGCAGCAACATTTTTCTACATTGTCGTGCAATTCATGAAATTCTACTTGTATGATCACAAGACTGCACATAGATGCAATCGATTTCGAGGTGCAAAGTCTTTGTTATCTTACTTTTCGTGAAAGGTGGGCAAAGTTGATTTCCAAAGACTTTTTATTGAACTGAAATAATCGGTTGTCACAAAGTAACAAGGTAAGTGTTTTATTCGTATATATTTTGTGGGAAACTGTAATCGTGATGGCAGATTGCACACCTGAATGTTTGACGCAACTGGTAGGAGGAAACGCTGCATATTAACCAAACCCTGCGCTTCCTCTCTATATCCTCCTATATTATAACGCTACAGAGGTGTTCCTAGCACAGCTGAGAACTGGCAACATCGTCACAAACATTTGGCAACACTGTGATAGTGCAATCACTTCCGCGTATGGTACTGAATTGACTCACCTATCCATTTGAATGACTCGTGCTATATAATCCTCATGTAATCTAAGACACTGAGTCAGAAAATTCAATTTTTTCGCTAAAGAAATGCTGTTCTTCACATAAGTTACAACTTTTATTATCTTTCACGGTGCATTATGAGGCTGAGCGACCAACACCATGATTAGAGGGGCGTGTTTTTAGCAGTGTTTCCGTAGCCGCTTGGTACCGCGCATGTCTCGTGCCGCAACGGCTCAATAAATCGTCAGTTCTAACTGTCGTAGGGACCAGCGTGTGCAGGCTTTATTTCTGATTTGTTTTATAGGGCTGCGAATTTCCAGAAAAATTCTGTAACGAAATCAGGAGTAAACTTTTACACACCAAATTCTGTTAGTAGCTCGACACAGTAAGTTGTATTACGATATATTGATAATTTTTACTTATGGACCGTCTGACAGCAACTCAATAAAACACAATTTTAGTGTCATACGCGTTTCGCCTTTATTTTCTGCAAGCCATCATTGTATTGTATACGTGTGTGTAAACACCTAGCAGCTGGCAAGAAAAACCGATCCGTAACATTTGATTTTACTTAGTTAACAATCCGATTACGTGTTGGGTTCTAACTCCGTCACAGAACTTCACATCATACACTTCATCTTTAAATGCATACACACTTTGTTACTTCTGAATGGAGATATATCAGACATCTTTCGTAGTTAGTTAAAAAATATTCACAATTTCATTTCAAGCCCTATCACGTGCACACCGACCTGCTAGTGAAAATTAACGTGTATTTTTAATGTCTGATCATGTGTTGCCAACAATTTCTGGTCAAACACGAACACATCTTACTGTTGGTGAGTAAGCAATTGATACTTAAGCTACATTCGTGGACGATAAAGAAGAACGATAGGAGTGCGGTCCGATTGTCGCTCAGGCACAAAAATTTGTATCCTTATTTTAGATTCAAACACCAAGCAGCTGGTAAGAAAAACCGATACGTAACATTTGATTTTACTTAGTTAACAATTCGATTACATGTTGGGTTCGTAACTCCGTCACAGAACTTCACACCATGCACTTCATCTTTAAATGCATACACACCATGTTACTTCTGAATGGAGGTATATCAGACATCTTTCGTGGTTAGTTAACAGGGATGAAAGGGTCTTGATAGGAGCCCCGATTTATGTCGTCTTTTATTTTCAAGTTTAGATTTGGTTACTGCTAGTGGCGAAAATTTCGGTAATTCATGACTCTTCACGGCTAGTCAGCACTATGGTTGATTAGATTAAATTGGATTAATAATTGTTCCATTGATCATGAATACGACACTTCGTAATGATGTGGAATGTGTTATTTTAATGAAAGATTTCTTTCCATACCGGTATTCAATTTCTTTACAACAATTTTTTACCCTCTCACTCATTCTTCTTTATCTTTATTTCTCTCTCTCTCTCTCCCTCTCTCTGTCTCTCTCTCACACACACACACATACACACACACACAAACACACACACACACACACACACACACACACACACACACATTCTTTTTTTATTTTTATTTGTTTGGTGTGCTCGACTATCGGAGAGGCACGAAAACGTCCGTGAATGAGATTCTTAGTTTTGAGTACACTTACGAAAGAAATATAAAAACAGCTATGAGAGTTACTGATTTATGATGCTTAGTTTGCAGTCAGTTCTGAGTATTATTAGTAACTACGCTCCAGTCCCTGAACCTGGTTACATAAATGCGAATCAGACGCATTTCGTATTCCAGGCCGTCGCAGCCGCGTCTTTGAAAGGACAGCTGTGGTCACTTCCCAGCCTGCTGTAGGATCACATCGGTTCGTCTTCTTCCTGCTGGTACTGTAACTGAGATTTGGCAACAAGGCAAAGTATATTTGGCAACTCTGTCATCGACGAGTTACTTCCTGGTGTGCACGGAATTAAGCCTCAAAGTTCACTTGATTTTTCCTGTCATTTCCATTGAATAATCTGAGTTATTATCGCTTCAGGTGTAACAAAAGATTGTAAATTTACACTTTTCCGCCCAGGAAAGTCGTTGCATGTGTAAATCGCAACTTAACTCGTCCTTTACATAGCGGTTTACGAGTTCTAGATACTATTGGCCTCGTAAAAGAAATGGGCAACACATACTTCTTCGCTAGCTCTGTGGTGTGCAGTCTCGCCGCGTCAGCCGTGCTGTGGGGACGTGTGCTGACTTTCGTGCGCCGCGGTCTGCTGAGCTTCGGCGTCGTAAGTCGCAGTGCTTCTTGCATCGTTGCAGAAATTCTACGCGTATTGAAATTTGAAATATGAATTCGTGATGGCCCACTTGAACAGACAAGATACTTTGAAATTCTCGTTTGATCGTAATTACGCCCGACCTAAACTACACGAAATCGAAGATTGGTTGGAATATGAAGTGAAAGTTGATTCAGAGGATGTCATTGGAATGCATCTTTCGATAGTGAGCAGCGTTGTATTTGTGAAATTGAGGAATGCTAACTTATGTGACAAAATAGTTGAGTCTTGCGGAGGAATTATGAAGTTTAAACATTGTGATGGAAACGTAGGTGCCGGCCGTGGTGGCCGTGCGGTTCTGGCGCTGCAGTCCGGAACCGCGGGACTGCTACGGTCGCAGGTTCGAATCCTGCCTCGGGCGTGGGTGTGTGTGATGTCCTTAGGTTAGTTAGGTTTAAGTAGTTCTAAGTTCTAGGGGACTTATGACCTAAGATGTTGAGTCCCATAGTGCTCAGAGCCATTTGGAAACGTAGGTGAAGTCACCGTAACACATGCAGGGTTTGGAATACGAACGATCAGGATATTCGAACTACCATTCGAAGTACCGGCGGAACAAATAAACGCAGTTATAGCGCCGTACGGTAAAGTTCTCAGCAATGTTGCTGAACGGTGGTTCAACGCACGCAAATTCCAAGTTCTCAACTTAGGGAGACAATTAAAGGTCGATTTGCACAAGCATGTGCCGTCATACATCAGCGTCTGTGGACACCGAGGTATCGTTATATACGACGGCCAGCCGAGGACGTGCGCGGCGTGCAACTCTCCCGGCCACGTCCGCGCTGAGTGGCGCAGCTGCCGGCTGGAGAGGCGCCGCGACCGCCGGCTATGACTGCGTTGCCAGCGACTTACGCCACGGCTGCCCGCGGCCGAGTCCTGATGTGAACACGGAGAACCATCCACCCCGAGAAGAAGCCCAGATTGCCACTACTGACACAACAGAAGCTAGACCACCCGAACCTAAGGAAATCGTGACAGATGTAACGGTTTCAACACACAGACACCGAAAGATATTGGGAGCCACAGCAAATTCTCCGATTCCTCCGCCGTTGAGAATGACATGCAAGAACCATCCCGGAATGAGCAACCCCATAGTGAACCGATTTCTCTATTGACACCATCATCCACCAAGAGCACGGTCGACAATTTGACTCGAAACACCACCCGCTTAGAAGATATGAAGAATGCTGAGGAAGACAACACCAGACAGCAGCCGCTGAAACCTAAACGGCAAACACGAAAACAGAGCCCTGAAGGGATTCAAGAACTAGAAAAAAACTCTCTCGTACCAAAAAAATCCCTAAAACAGATCGAAGCGGAAAGCAAGGCGTGGCAGACATCGGAAAACCAGACATCCCCAACCCGAATGAGGATGTACAGATGAACCTCGCCCCTCCAATTGAAGAACCAATGGACACTGTCGACCGCTGTGGACCTGATGCGGGAACAGCATGGTCTGACGACACTGAATGCGCTTAGTTGGACAACCGAATGACGCAGGCGTATAAAATCGCCACGCTCAACGTAAACAGAATAGTTTCGGAAGTAAAGTTACACTCTGTGAAGGACTACTTATATGCCGCCGACATTGACATAGCGATGTTACAAGAGGTAATTACGACCAAAATAGCGGATGTGTACGGATATGAGGCGATCTTAAACATAGGCAATGAATGTGGAACGGGAATATTGTTCAAACACGGCATACCATGTACAGCAAAAGCAATACTTGAATCTGGACAAGGCATCACTGCACAAATATATGATCTGCGTCTTGTTAATATATATGCTCCCTCTGGATCCAGCGGAAAAAGAGCAAGGGGCAACCTGTTCCGGGACGAAATTGTCCCATTAATAACGGATCCTCGACTGCACATAATTTTGGGTGGAGATTTTAACTGCGTATTGCGTCCAGAAGATCAAATCCCAAACTTCAACTTTTGTGAGGAGTTGTTGATGTTAATTAACGGACTAGATATGATAGACGCCTCATGTGGTGGCTACAGTCTGCGAAACCACAGATAACAAAATGCATTGCACGATATGGTCGCATGAAAGCGTACTGGTGAAAACGCACCTTGGAGTATCACTTTCTTTGCCTCCGCGAACTATATGATGACCCCGTGGGATTAGTAGCAAACAGCTCTAGAATAAAACGCACTAAAGCAAGAATAACGGCGTTGGTACGACAATCACTAGAGGGGAAAAAAGTTCGATCACGTCCTCCGATTGAACTGACGCAGGAGAATACGTTCGTATATCACGTGATACGGGAAGCCAAGAGACGTTAACAAAAGTTAATCCACACTCTCAGTGATGAACAGGGGAACGACGATCAACAAGTAACAGTAAAAAACTACGTGGTGCAAAATTATACAGTTTTACGCCGCGTCGGCGACTGATGCGACGGCAAGTGAGCCGCCTTTACCCAACATTCAATCCACGGTCCATCCGACTGACAACGCCGACCTTGCATCCTACATAACTGAGAAAGAAGTATGTGCCATAATCAAAGATTCGCCTACAAAGAAATCTGCTGGTTTAGATGGCCTACCCATAGAATTTTATGCTTGTTTTTGGCACATCAGAAGACCGGAATTCACCAAAATGTGCAATGAATTATTGGGAGACGTGCAGATGCCATCTCAGTTTACCGAAGGACTGATTGTCCTGATTCCCAAAAAAACCACGTAGCACTACGCAGAAGGATTTTCGACCACTAACACTGCTCAATTCCGACTACAAAATCTTCACCCGCATCATCAACTGTAGACTAAAGACAGTACTGCCGAAAGTACTTGGCCCATATCAAATGAGTTCTGTCCCAGGGAGATCAATGTCGACTCCATTATGTGAGTATAGGGACATAATATATTTGTTGTGGCTATGTAAATGCAATGTTGGTCTCATGTTTTTAGACTTCGATAAGGCTTTTGACCGCATCAGCCAACACTTTGTACTAACTGTAATGCAACGGATGGGATTCAGTGCTCATTTTATTCAGATCATACGCAAATGTATAGTCGGAATTTCCTCTCGAATCAAAATTAATGGTCAGCTAAGTTCACCAGTCCGATCAAGCAATCAGTGAGACAAGGCTGTCCCCTTTCTATGGCACTATACGCAATCGCCGTAGAACCGTTACTGTTAACCCTACATCACAGGTTACAAGGTCTACAGGTGTTGGGTACAAAAACAATGTGTCACGCTTATGCTGATGATATCAGTGTAGTAGTTAACACGCACTCAGAAACGGAAGTTGTTCAACAAATAATCCACGCTTACGCCACTTCTTCCGGAGCCAAACTCAATGAACACAAATCGAAAATTTTACATGTCGGACCCCATATGGAGACAATTCAAAGAACATGGCTACAAAGGACAGAGAAGACGAACCACTTAGGTATGATTCTAATGGCCAACCCAAGAGAGATGACAGTGGCCAACTGGGACCATAAACTAAATATATTCAGGGCTACTCTCCGTGAACACAAAACCAGAACGCTCAATCGGATACAGAGAGCTCTCTTGATTAACAACTATGCGCTAAGCAAAATACATCACATCGCAGCAATGTTGCCAGCACCCCAGGACACAGCACGAAAGCTTTTAGCTGCAGCGTATTGGTTCATATGGAGCGGAAACATCTTTAAAGTCACCATGCCAACCATAGTGTTAACCCTCGCCGCTGATGGTTTGGGCATCAAAGACATCAAGAACCAATGCACAGCCATATATACGGACCGAATCCGCAAAATACTGCAGACACCCCATCCGACAATTACAAAAACGTTATTCAACAGGTTAGCCCCAACGAGCAAAAAGGCCCCAGTCGATGTTGGTCGAATCAGCGCTCAATTCGATCACGTCCGGACTTACTACCTGGAAATGAGCTATATTCAAGATACTTCACAGCTGCTTAACACCAGAAGGACCTATTACCACCTCACGAGACACCATAGGCAAAACCCAATGGAAGTGAAATATCCAGCCGTCAACTGGAGTAACGTCTGGAAAAACATTAACAATCCCATCCTCCACTCCAAAGTAGTGTCCACATGGTATGACATTGTGAACGAGAAGGTTCCCACAGGTGAAAAGCTGCACAATATCAAAATGAAGCAGAGTCCATACTGCGATCATTGCCATACGGTAGATACCTTGGCACACATTCTCATTTGCCGAGACCAATACCACATATGGAACTGGACTAGAAAAAAACTCGCAATAATTACTAGAACTACAGACTCTGCTATAACACTTAAAGATGTACTTCAACCAGAATGGCATTTCTTTCCTGCAACAAAGCACAATAGCTACACTTGGATTATCGGCCAGTTTGCATATTTTGCAGTTACGAATACGCATGCGAGTATAGACGAGTACATACAGTATATAATGGAAGAGCACCGCAACCTTAAAACGAGTCGAAAATAGGAAGTATTGTTTCAAAATTTCTTACTTCACACTTTGCCATAATGAAGCGGCAATTTTTGGTTGATGCACAACACTACAGCGAGTCGATACTAATTTTGCTTCATTATAATTAAGTTGACATTTATTTATTTATTTATTTTTGTAGTACGGCAATCAAAGTGTCTCAGGAAAACTAATTTTGCCAGAAGCTGTAACATAAAACAAATCAGAAGTGCTTGCTTGATTTCGTGTTCTTCTGTTTTACGGGTATTGGACAGTTTGTCACGGAAAGACGATTTATTCATTTTCTTTATACATTATTAAAAAAATTTTTTTTTAATTTTTAAAAAAATAAAAAATAAAAAGAGAGTAGGTTAAGTTATGGTGAAAGTGGCGGTGGCAACAGGTTTTTTTTATGTTAGATAGGATTTTGGGGGTGATATGGGTGATAGGGGCTAACGCCTGAAGTGGAAGGGGACTAAGGGAAAAAAAAAAAGTGGTGACGTGCTGACCTCTGAAAAATCGCCTGTTATAGTTCGCGGTTCAAGTCTCGCTGAATGTAACGTTTTTATCCCTTCTGTGAAAGAGCTACAAGCAGTCAGATCAAACACCGATAAGGAAATCGCAAGAAAATACTTTCAGCTCATAGTGCAATGGCGAAAAACTTACAATGCTGCACAACACGTAACGCCTCGTTCCGCTGCTGATAAGCAAATTTTGGGTCTCTAGGAATACATAACTTTATTTATGAAATGCCACATTTTCATACCTGTTGAGTATGACACAGCATACCAATTAAACACAGACCCAATCGAAATCTAAGTGAGTAGTATTTTACTAATTCGTGCTGATAGAGGCATGCTTGTGCACAGATACTCAGTTTTATCAAAACAGACTTTCGTCGTAAGGTTATCGTGCGTAGTTTTATTTCATTCCTTTTAATACAGTGCACAATTTTTGTAAGGTTTCTTTTAGTGTTGTTAAAACAATACTAAACATGAGAGAGAAAATAATCATCAACGATATATGCGAGTTCTCTGATGTGATCTATAACACTCTGACATTGCACATGCAGTTTATTGATTACATGCATGTAGAAAACTTGTTCTGACTTAAAGCTGTCAAACAAGGTTTGAAGAAGAATAAAATGCCACTACCAGACGACAGCTAATGTAGAAAATACTTTTCTGACTATGGCACGATGCGCTCTCCCCATACATAATACAAAAGCTTCGAGATGCATCTGCTGCCTGGCCGTCTATTAAACCTGAAAAGAACAAAATGTCGCAGAAGTTAGCCTTTTCCCACATGCGGCTATTTTGTGTTGAGAAGTGAAGGTAATTATTTTCAAAGATCCATTAAATTGGTAACTTCAGCAGACAGCAGAATTGCGTTGTAAAAAATTTAGGAGCGAATGAAATGGAACTCGCGACATCTTATCTACGATGACACTTACCGTGACGCTACTAGCTGTCATATACCTATAGCACCTCCGGAAGTCAACAATAGTTCTTCCAGATCTTCCGCATTCCACAGTGCTGTGGGATAATGCATATGGCCGGATCTAGACTTCTGAGAGACAGACAGTTACAGCTTTTCTTTTGCACTGCACGACATTTTCAACAAACAGATAGCGCAATGGAGTAGCTCAAATGGAAAGGAACACTTCCTCTTTAAATTTCTGCATCCTGCACTGTTGGCAGTTCTGTGTAGGTGGCAGTTACATGATTTTATTTCGGTGATTACAAAATAGAGTCGAATATATGCACTGGGTAGCCGAGGCAGCTAGTTCATGGCGATTCGCTCAACCAAGTAAATGAATGTACTGAACATGCTGCAAACCACTACAGGGAGCCTGTGTGTCATAATTCTCATCGAGTGTGCCGCAACGGTGTTATGAAAGAAAAATGAGTCCTACAGAAGATGGTTTGGTGGTCTGTTGGATTGATGATGGGTTCCTATGATGATGGCCTGGGTTCGATTCCAACTTCTGCCCATGAGTTTTAATATGGAGAGACAGATTCTATTCTCTTCTGGCTACGCCAAGTGAAGAAGGTATAATGGCATTGCAGTCCGAAATTCACATTAAACATGGTATTCCCTCTCTACCAAGTAGTCATTAGGTTGCACCACAATAAAGTCAGGAGTGGCGAAATGTGGGAACTCTGTCACCAGTAACCTTTCTTATACTAGTTATTTATTTATAGTGACGAAACAAACGCTATGTAGTGTTCAAATGGTTCAAATGGCTCTGAGCACTATGGGACTTAACATCTGTGGTCATCAGTCCCCTAGAACTTAGAACTACTTAAACCTAACTAACCTAAGGACATCACACACATCCATCCCCGAGGCAGGATTCGAACCTGCGACCCTAGCAGTCGCGCGGTTCCGGACTGAGCGCCTAGAACCGCTAGACCACCGCGGCCAGCGCTATTTAGTGTCACAGGACCCTTATTCCATCTTTTATTTGAGATTCTGTATGTCGATAAAATTGGTTCGGAACTTGGAATGGAACTCAGACCGCCCTTATCGCGGAATTTGATCGCTTCGTGACAATACAACTCGACTACAATTTGTTGTTTTTTCAAAACTGCAGATTCCTCAACATCTCCACATATTGCGCGTGAATGGGTTCGAATGCTGGCCCGGCATTAAAGTTTTCATTATGTATTATCAAGCTCTAGCATGAGAACACCTATCTGCTAATGGATAATAATTTTGATTTTTAATGCATTTTCATTCGTTGTCAACACTAACGATATCTGACGTTTTTGACTCCCAGTGAGACACAGAACTATTTGAGAGATCACTCTAAGTTCAAGGATGTTATTCCGAGCTGCTGGTGGAGAAAAATTCTGTAGCTGACGTCTCTTTGTGTGTAGTCAACAACGGTATGTGTGGGGTTCGATTCCCAGTCAGCATTGAACTCTTCGTCATATTATTTCTAGTTCAAACATGCTCACATGTCGCTGCTGATGTAACAAACCCATATTGAACGTTCGTTTTCTCTAATATATAACAGCGATAGGTTCCGGGTTGGAGTCCTGGGAAGGAAAAAATTAATGTTTCGTCTCGTCATTTCAGTTAAAACATCTTGCTACTGCCGAGAAAATACGATAAGTCACAGTTGACTGTGCTTCGATAACAAGCCGATTAGGTTCTGGGTTCGAATCCCTGTCCAACACAAAGCTTTACATCACGGCATTTCAAGTAAGTTACTTGTGAAGAAGCAATATTTAACATCTCTCTTAGTTCGTTAACAGGGACAATAGATGCTGGGTAGGAACTCGCGTCCGTTAAAAATGTTTACGTTATGTACTTTAAAGTTGATATTTGCTAACTGATACAGTCTAAAATCGAGGTATATCACTCTCTGTGTGACTAGTCAGGAATGACTGTTAGTTTCCGGCAGTCACGAAATCTTAGTCTGCATGACCTGGGTTTGAATCCAAATGCAGAACGAGACGGTTCGTCGTGTCATTTGAAGTTCATACATATTCTCAACTAGCTGCTCGTGAATAACTTAAATTTGTAATTCCATTTTGTGTTAAACAACAAGTACTGTCTGTTACTTTGAAGAGGAAATCATGAATACGACGAACTTACTACGTGCATTACCTATCTGACGTAATAATGAGAGTGGTAACATTTCAGTATGTCATTTATTGCAATAAATGTGAGCTTACAAGCCTTAAGGACAGTCTTATCTGTGATAAGGTGTTCCTTGATATTTGTGGTATTGTGGTATTACTTTACATCTTGAATTATTGCGATACAGAGCCGAGTTTTCTAGTGGTAACTTGTTGGAGCCATTTTCAATAGTCAAACGACTGTACCAAGGAGAGATTAGAGGACCTGATAGACAGCTGCGTTATGTGTGTTGCATACGAATCAGGCGAAATGCAATTCAGGTCGTTCGGATACTTTTGAGCACGACTGTACATTCTTTAAAAGACTGTTTAGTAAGATACTGGAGGGCTCACAAAAGTCAAATGTGCTTTTAAACCGGAGGACGGGTTAGTCACAGTGGAATAAATATAAATAACAAAAGGTAAAATACACGTCTAAATCATTACTTGGTCTGACGTTACAAGACCAAGTTGAAAATTTCTCGGCTCTTACTTCGTTTCTTTTATGGAAATTGCATTTACTTCTGAAATGCAATTTTTATGTCAGTGCTGCTCGTCTGACGTTTATCCAGTGAGTAGTTCCAGCCCTGAAACATTATTCCGAAAAATCTTCAAAATAAATCTCTACAGAGGCCAAAACCACTTAATTAGTGCAAAATGTGTTCCAGTTACAAATTTCTTTGCGTATGTAAGTAAGTGGGAGTAAAAGTGTGTTTCTAGTAGAGAAGTACTGCTGGTTTAAATTCAGCCACCTATTTCTTAACTGTTGACGGCTATGCAGTTGATGCCATGCGTTACAAACCTTCAACAACTTAAGTTAAATTGCGATAAATCGTCCGAAACACAGAATTTTATGGCGGCACGGTTATCAAATTCATCCATACATTCGTTTGAACGAAAGGCGCACAAGACAGCCAATTTTAAACAAAACTGTGCAGCAGAACTGAAACTGCACTTACGTTGTTGTGCAATATGTACTACTAACACAGCAAAGACAAAATTTTGTGAATACTACCCTGAAATTTGCAACTTGGTCTCGTGTACCCTAACTGCTCGCAAAAATCAGCAAGCAATCTAAACCAGCCTGTTTTTACAGTAATAAAAGTTTTATTTTATTTATTTGCTTTTTATTCGCCGTCAGTATCAAAGTTAAAATTTAATTAGAACCGGATCCATGTAGCGCGAGTAATTCCTCCAAATCCTGATAAATAACTACTGCTCATAACCTGTCGCAGTACACGAGATAATGCAACACAGCTACAGAGAGTCTTGAAAAAAGTGGCAACAACACATTTGTCCATGGACTATCGTGTTTGTACGTACTCAAGTTTGTTAAAGCCCAATTGTAGAAGTTCCAGAGTAGCGGTGATAGTCACATAGAATGACAAGCCTAGTGGATAAAGAGGAATCTGGTGTAGGAACATTCATATCAAGAACTTCCCGTTACACAAGTTCTAAGACCAGTCGGGTGTAAATAGCCAAGGAGCAGTCCAAGTGTAAACAAATACTTAGTAATGAGCTGATATACGAGCGAGGAAAGAAGATAACGATGGCATTCACGATAAACACACCACAGACTGCAAGATTTTTTGTTTGTATAACTTTTATTTTGCACCCCTAAAGGTAGAGTGAGCTGTTCGAGTACTTATCCTCTGTAGACGAAGTCCAAATGCCAGGAGAGTTGCTAGTGGGGCAGAGGGTGTCCCAGTTGGAAATTCAAATCAAATGGTTCAAATGGTTCTAAGCACTTTGGGACTTAACATCTGAGGTCATCAGTCTCCTAGACTTAGAACTACTTAAACCTAACTAACCTAAGGACATCACACACATCCATGCTCCAGGCAGGATTCGAAACTGCGACCGTAGCAGCAGTGCGGTTCCGAACTGAAGTGCCTAGAACCGCTCGGACACAGCGGCCGGCCCAGTTACGAATGTTTTGCGTTTGGATTATAGTTCCGACATTTGCCTTGCAGCCAACTGAACCTCCGGAAAGCTGTATCACAAGTCTTTTTGTTTTAATTCTAAGAAAGCTTAGTGTATGTGTTACTGTATTTGTTTGTGTGGCTCGTGGAATCTTACACTGATGGTGCCCGCGAGACAGTGGAAATAGCTGCAAGCTCATTCATACCGCTGTCTGATGACTACACCATACGGCACTCTGGGGATGAGCTAAACTGTTATTTTCTGATGACAGTGATTTCTATTAATATTACTTTTCGGTAACTGCTATTTTTAGTTGTAATTTGTCACAGGCTTAAATCAAATTTTAAGAATTCACAAGCTGTATCCCTCCGCACTCCACCGGCGTTAAAACATCCCCGCTGTTATGTATCTCCGCAGCCATTACACTGTAATTAGTCAAATGTAACAATTAAGAGGCAGTGACAACTATATCTGCTTTCTGGTATATCTAGCCAGGTGAACTGGGTCAATGCAAGGGAAGTGACACGTTCTCGCCTGTAAACCCGATTACTTTTTCAGTAACCCAACTGATAAAAAGTTACGTGAGATGATATTATCAATATTTGCAACTATTCTTCCTCACTTGCTACATAATTAACAAGAGTTGCATTAGAAGTGGGCACGCTTGTGCACAGTGAAAATTTCATCCCAAAAAGCAGTGAGTAGTAAGTATGGTTTATATTTGTTCTTTCTTTGGCTTTAAATTTTGTGGTCATGCAACAAGTGTGGAAGTATGTATTGTGGAGAATAATAACATAAATTGCAACACAGTGGTTCCTGTTTAGAATACAGATTCTAACCGCTTTGTCACGTTCACGGGTGTCTGAACTACATTTGCAGTCACTCGATATAGAGGTAATTCAAAATGTCATTGATGCAGAGCTATAGAAGGTACCACTCCTTTAAACTGTCTTCGTTTGAAGAAAGCTCGGTATCTAAGTTTATGAGTGAGCTTAAGTTAGACTGCTTATTGCAGGTGTAAAGGCCTCCCCCACTTACTGACTTTCATTGCCGGAAATATTAACAGCTTTATACTGAATTCCAGTGCTAGTAATTAGCAACAATAGAAAAATTTACTAATCCTCGTGATCTTCCAAACACAGTCCCCACTCTTATTTGTGGCTACCCTACGTATACACGCACATCTAGGAGAGTGAGTGGTCAAGATTCAAGACAACATTTGAAGAACTGGTAGCTTAAAAGAGCCATAACCGATAACACGAATGTGCATTCTATCAGCGCCTATGTTCGAGGTCAACATGCAACAACCACTCGCAGACAGCATGTGGCAGCAATGGTAGTGAGGGTATACAAAACGTGTCGGGGGCACGCGGAAAACAGTGCAGTCGTTGTAATGCGGAAACGGAGTGATTTATCTGACGTCCAAAAGGGCACTGCTATTGGCTTTCGGACCAAGATTGGAAGCATTTACAAAACAGTTAAGTCTGTTGGTTAAAGTATACCGTGCATGGTAAAATGAAGCTCTCCAAAACTGACAACGAGGCGACTGTGGTGCACCACGGGCCGTAGATGACAGTAGTAAATGACGGCTGCGTAGGTGTGTACGGGTGAATAGACGTGCAACTGTCGAGTAGGGCTACCAACACTGTCTCCTCGACGACCGTCCAGCGAACGTTGCTGCGTGAAGGCCTCTGCAGCAGGCGTCTCTGGTTCTGTTGTTCGTCGGCGACGAAGGCTCGAATTTGCACACCAGTACCGCAGAAGGACGTCTACGGATTGGCAACAGGTGACCTTTCAAGATGAATCAGATGGACGTTGGCGTGAAACGTACTACAATCGTTGGAAGGGTCCAGGCCAGAGCAGAGAGCGTTATGGTTTGGAAAATGTTTCCGTACCATTCCCTGGGAGATCTCATCTGGGCGATGTCAGAGATTTATACACACTCGTGAAATGTTGGTAAGGGAAAGTCCCCCTTTCATCGCTACCTCGGAGATGCTGTGTTTCATCGCTCGTGCGTCGACTATAACAGCACGTTCAAACTCACTTAAATCTTGATAACCAGCCATTGTAGCAGCAGTAATCGATCTACCAACTGCGCCGCACACTTATTATCTTACGTAGGCGCTGCCGACCGCAGCCTGTACCAGTCTCTAAGGCGCTTCAGTGTGTAGGGAAGTAAGGACGAGCGTCAACAGGAAGAACAAGGGATTCGATATTGTAATGCTGCACTTCGTTCTTACTTGTGACTTAAACTGTTCTTTAGAACTATCGAAATAACGCGCGATTTCCATGGTAGTATGAATCCCGTAAAAAAGATGGCGCGCAGTCTAGTTGCGACTGAAACCACAGCCTGATACTGATAATTTGTTATTACGAAAAGTGTGACTTTTCAGTCGTTCGTGATTTATAACAGTTACACGATTTCTTCCCCACCCCTACTGCACTCACCTGTAATATTGTTGAGGCAGACTGATCTACATCTACATCTGCATCTACATGATTACTCTGCAATTCACATTTAAGTGCTTGGCAGAGGGTTCATCGAACCACAATCATACTATCTCTCTACCATTCCACTCCCGAACAGCGCGCGGGAAAAACGAACACCTCAACCTTTCTGTTCGAGCTCTGATTTCTCTTATTTTATTTTGATGATCATTCCTACCTATGTCGGTTGGGCTCAACAAAATATTTTCGCATTCGGAAGAGAAAGTTGGTGACTGAAATTTCGTAAATAGATCTCGCCGCGACGAAAAACGTCTTTGCTTTAATGACTTCCATCCCAACTCGCGCACCATATCTGCCACACTCTCTCCCCTATTACGTGATAATACAAAACGAGCTGCCCTTTTTTGCACCCTTTCGATGTCCTCCGTCAATCGCACCTGCTAAGGATCCCACACCGCGCAGCAATATTCTAACAGAGGACGAACGAATGCAGTGTAAGCTGTCTCTTTAGTGGACTTGTTGCATCTTCTAAGTGTCCTGCCAATGAAACGCAACCTTTGGCTCGCCTTCCCCACAATATTATCTATGTGGTCTTTCCAACTGAAGTTGTTCGTAATTTTAACACCCAGGTACTTAGTTGAATTCACAACCTTGAGAATTGTACTATTTATCGGGTAATCGAATTCCAACGGATTTCTTTTGGAACTCAGGTGGATCACCTCACACTTTTCGTTATTTAGCGTCAACTGCCACCTGCCACACCATACAGCAATCTTTTCTAAATCGCTTTGCAACTGATACTGGTCTTCGGATGACCTTACTAGACGGTAAATTACAGCATCATCTGCGAACAACCTAAGAGAACTGCTCAGATTGTCACCCAGGTCTATTTACATAGATCAGGAACAGCAGAGGTCCCAGGACACTTCCCTGGGGAACACCTGATATTACTTCAGTTTTACTCGATGATTTGCCGTCTATTACTACGAACTGCGACCTCCCAGACAGGAAATCACGAATCCAGTCGCACAACTGAGACGATACCCCATAGGCCCCCAGCTTGATTAGAAGTCGCTTGTGAGGAACGGTGTCAAAAGCTTTCCGGAAATCCATAAATACGGAATCAACGAGATCCCCTGTCGATAGCGGCCGTTACTTCGTGCGAATAAAGAGCTAGCTGAGTTGCACAAGAACAATGTTTTCTGAAACCATGCTGATTACGTATCAATAGATCGTTCCCTTCGAGGTGATTCATAATGTTTGAATACAGTATATGCTCCAAAACCCTACTGCAAACCGACGTCAATGATATAGGTCTGTAGTTCGATGGATTACTCCTACTACCCTTCTTAAACACTGGTGCGACCTGCGCAATTTTCCAATCTGTAGGTACAGATCTATCGGTGAGCGAGATGTTGTATACGATTGCTAAGTAGGGAGCTATTGTATCAGCGTAATCTGAAAGGAACCTAATCGGTATACAATCTGGACCTGAAGACTTGCCCGTATCAAGCGATTTGAGTTGCTTCGCAACCCCTAAGGTATCTACTTCTAAGAAACTCATGCTAGCAGCTGTTCGTGTTTCAAATTCTGGAATATTCCATTCGTCTTCCCTGGTGAAGGAATTTCCGAAAACTGCGTTCAATAACTCCGCTTTAGCGGCACAGTCGTCGGTAACAGTACCATCGGCACTGCGCAGCGAAGGTATTGACTGCGTCTTGCCACTTGTGTACTTTACATACGACCAGAATTTCTTCGGATTTTCTACCAAATTTCGAGACAATGTTTCGTTGCGGAACCTATTAAAGGCATCTCGCATTGAAGTCCGTGCCAAATTTCGCGCGACTGTAAATTTTAGCCAGTCTTCGGGATTTCGCGTTCTTCTGAACTCCGCATTCTTTTTCCGTTGCCTCTGCAACTGCGTTCGGACCTGTTTTGTGTACCATGGGGGATCAGTTCCATCTCTTACCAATTTATGAGGTATGAACCTCTCAATTGCTGTTGCTACTGTATCTTTGAATTTGAGTCACATCTCGTCTACATTTGCATAGTCAGTTCGGAAGGAATGGAGATTGTCTCTTACGAAGGCTTCTAGTGACACTTTATCCGCTTTTTTTAAATAAAATTATTTTGGGTTTGTTTCTGGTGGGTTTGGAAGAAACGGTATTGAGCCTAGCTACAACGACCTTGTGATCACTAATCCCTGTATCAGTCATGATGCTCTCTATTAGCTCAGGATTGTTTGTGGCTAAGAGGTCAGGTGATGATCTGGACATCAATCAGTTTCAGTATATATACTGACCTCGGTGACAGCATGAATACTCATAAAATTCTGTTGGGTTTCTAGCCGTGTCAAGTGGTTTAATATACATGAGCTTTCGACCGACTGCTCCTCGGTCTTTGTCAAGTGGTGACCGAACGGTCGTGTGGTTTGCTGCTGCTGCCCTTACTCCTGTATAGCGGTGCTACTGCCTGTGGTTTGTCACTGGTGTCCAGTCTAGTGCCATACAAGGTAATGCTTTCGTTTCAAAATAACCGCTGCTGCTTCATCCTCTCGATGACCGGATCCCAAACTGTGCTTAACTGCAAACCACCGCCATTATTGAGATTGTTTTCAGAATTTTTTGTCTCGATCGCTTGTGTTATGATGTTATCCAAGAAGTCCATTTAAGAATAGATATTTCGTCGAATACACGAGAAAATTTTATCAGTATATATCGTCACGATATCTTGAATTCGTACAGCACAAATGCTTCTTTGATGCCTCGAAGGAAAAGGAAGAAATCCTTCGACGATTAGTTTTGTTGTTTGCAGTTACCGCTGTTGCATCTTTTCATTTTAGGGGCAACTATACTTCTATCCATAGACCTCGTTTGGTGATGACATGCTACAAGTTGAGGTATCAATGGGTCTTAAATTGAGTATGTCAGGAAAGTCGAGTTGTTACTGAAACCAACATCTCCCATACGTGCAGATGTTGACGAGTGACAACGTGACAGTCAGTCTCATCAATACTCCCACTGCACGAGTGGATTTCATGTTGGCCTTTTGCTGCCCAAGACAACGTAAGTATGGCAACTTCATTTATCTCACTAATTTGTCCCACTGGTGTTGAAGCATATAAGTATGAATCACAGAGCATCTACATCAGTCGTTTACAATACAGTGCATTTACGGTATCAGAAAGCATGCAGTTCTGTGTAAGATATGAGCGTGAATAACAGGTTTAGCTTTGCACGATGTCTGGTTCCTCAATAGTTGTGACAAAATGGTTCAAATGGCTCTGAGCACTATGGGACTTAACACCTGAGGTCATCAGTCCCCTAGAACTTAGAACTACTTAAACCTAACTAACCTAAGGACATCACACACATCCATGCCCGAGGCAGGATTCGAACCTGCGACCGTAGCAGTCACGCGGTTCCAAACTGAAGCGCCTAGAACCGGCGCGCAGGTTCGAGTCCTCCCTCGGGCATAGGTGTGTGTGTTTGTCCTTAGGATAATTTAGGTTAAGCAGTGTGTAAGCTTAGGGACTGATGACTTTAGCAATTAAGTCCCATAAGATTTCACACACATTTGAACATTTTTGAACACTTTAAAATATTGCGTGCTGCGTACAGCAGAGGAACAGTTCGGAGACAATGCTTGTATCTGCGTGATATGGCACTTTGTCATAAAGCAGTATTTGTGAGGTAATGGGTTGTAGAGAGAAAAAAGAAACTGAAATGACCTGACGTGCGCCGATTTCCCCAAAGGAACCCCTCTGTGATGTCGATTACTCCAGACCCCGTTGTACTATATCACTAGCTTCTCCGGTTTCTGCTCATGCAAAAGAATCAGCTGCTATTTCTCCACAGACATTCATATCCCTCACTGAAAGTATCAGCAACAGAATTGAAGCCACCATGAGCGCGAAGGGTGGGCTTACCCATGTTGATGTACACTAATAGGTGTAGCAATGCTTTTGATCAGATAATGTTCTTTGTAAGATGTGTCGTCATTTCTTCCGGAAACAATTTAACAACAAGAGGTTACAAAAGGTAATCAAGGTGAAAGATGCCCAACAGCTTGAGAAAACGGAAGGATCTTTCGAAGCTTCGTATAATGAAAGTAGGAGGAAGTATGAAAGGACGGAAAGAAGATCAGAGTCGACCGGGAGATCATAAGTGACGGTGCACAAGTTCTGACTGGGTAAAGTATTCCGCAGTGTAGTATTGAACGGAAGCATCTTAGCATTTACTTTAAGTGTTTTATTCAAAGCTAAAACTGCGTTAATAAAAAATATAGAAAAGTTAAGATGGCGGTTTTAATGCTTCAGGTCACTACATAGTCTCCTCCCACTTGAGTACAACTTACAAAACGTTCATACAACCAAGTCCACCTGTCAGAAAAGTCCTCATTTCGGATGTTGTCCAACTCGCACGTCTTATTTGTACATTCTTCGGTCTCGTGAATCGTCAAAGACCCATTCTGCACTTGCTCGTTTTATGGAAGGTTAGCCGGCCGTTGTGACCGAGCGGTTCTAGGCGCTTCGGTCCGGAACCGCGCTGCTACTACGGTCGCAGGTTCGAATCCTGCCTCTGGCATGGGTGTGTGTGATGTCCTGAGGTTAGTAGGTTTAAGTAGTTCTACGTCTAGGGGACTGAATGACCTCAGAGGTTAAGTCCCATAGTGCTTAGAGCCATATGAACCATGGAAGGTTATTACTGGTAAAACCAAGTATCATCATCTTGAACGATTCTTTCCAGAAAAGAATTGGCCGTGTTTTTAATTTCAATCAGTCATGGCAGGTGCCCACGACTTGTTTTCGTTTGGGAGTCAAGGCGCATGGGACAAACTTTTCACACACTTTTCGCTTCCTGAAATCATCCTGGAGAAAGTCTTCAACACTTGGTTTAGTAATGTTTAGTTGGTTGCTCCAAGGTGATTTGTGATGCAGATTATGGCTGCTCGCCCACTTCTTAACAGTGTCTACTCGCAACTGACTGGTCGAGTGCACGTCTGCTGTTTACAGTTGTTAATTCAAGCCACCGCCGCAGGTAATTTGCTGACGTCGTTTATAAGCCAGGAATAAAATCAGTCCCGGAACTTTATGGATGGGCGGTGTAAATCACAATGGCCAGAAGGGAGCGTAATTAGCCACTTTCCCTGATGCAAGTCCAGTATCTGAACAACTGCGTCACATCGTGTGATAATAAGGGTGTAAAGTGAGAAGTCTTGGATCGAAGGAGAAAAAGGTCTCCATACTCGCCGCAAATAACTTTTTGAGATCGAAAAGAGGAAAGAAAGAGAAATAAACCGTAAAAAAAGTACAAAAAAATTTATATACCCTGGAAAATAATACTGCAGTAAGGAAACAACAGAATCCATAAATAAACTCATCGCTGGAAGAACAGAAGATGGATTGAAGAGGAGGACGATAATATGATCGTAGCGTTAGAGTAACTGTACTTCTTTATACTGCGATAAAAGTTGTTACAAAGTAACGCAGGGTATTTATGAAGTGTTCACACGAACGTTCTTATAAACTGCAAGATTTAAAGTTATAAGAAAATGCGTTGTTGGTGATCACACTGAAATATTTGCTATAAATAATGTGTAATCTGAATGTAGTAGAAAGGCCGTGCGGTTAAAGGCGCTGCAGTCTGGAACCGCAAGACCGCTACGGTCGCAGGTTCGAATCCTGCCTCGGGCATGGATGTTTGTGATGTCCTTAGGTTAGTTAGGTTTAACTAGTTCTAAGTTCTAGGGGACTAATGACCTCAGCAGTTGAGTCCCATAGTGCTCAGAGCCATTTGAACCATTTTTTTGTAGTAGAAAGTAATAACTACGTCTATGGCAACGTGGAATTGTGATCATTGTCATATTGATCAGCCGTGGATCTTTGTTTTGGTTCTGGCTGCTAGTGTTCACAGTTTGTGATGCGAGTGGGATGAGTGTTATAAAGTCGTTGTACGAGAGTGGTTTGAAAAGTTTTGGGAACGGAAAAATGCTTACATCACTGAAACTTTTTTTTATTTTTCAATTTAGTCTCCTTGTAGATTAATGCATTTGGTCCAACGATGTTCCAGTGCCTTGATCCCATCTCGCAAATGAGTTTCCCCCAGGCCTGCAACATAGTTGTCAACTCCAGCTATCAGTTCTTCGTTTGAAGTGAATCTTCGTCCACCAAGAAACATTTTCAGTTTTGGGAAGAAATGGAAGTCTGACTAAGCCATATCAGGTGAATAAGACGGGTGTGGGAACTATTCGCACATTTGTTCGTGTAATTTTGCCATGGCGACGGCACATGTTTTTGATCCAGCGCCAAGAGTCGCGGCATCCATCTAGCACATAATTTTTTCATTTCTAATTCTTCAGTTGAAATGTGATATACCCTTTCAGATGTCTTCTGGCAAGCGTGAGCAATTTCAAGCACTTTCAGTGTGTCCATTTTGTGCACTTTTGCAATGATTTCTGGAGTAGTGACACATCTCGGCCGACCACGGCGCGGATCATCATCTAAGCTCTCCCGACCAAATTTCAATTCATCTGTCCACTCGGAACAGTTGAATATGAAGGAGCAGAGTCCTCCAGTGTATTCTGGAAATCGGTATGAATGTCCTTTGCTTTCATACCTTTCTTTACGAAGTACTTAATCACTGCTCGAATCTCGATTTTTTCCATCTTCGCAAATCACTATGCGGGAACAACAACAGAGCCACGTCACCGCCACGTCTCTCTTCCAAGAGCACTGACGAGGCACGCATTTACAGGTAAAAGTCAAATGAATATTATGTGAACAATTCGTTGCGCTAGCGCTAACCTGTCGTGGTGATTCTGACAACTTTTCAAACCACCCTCGTACCTCCTCATAAGGCAAGCTGGCCCACAACTGTTGTAACTGGTTCTCAATATGCTGGTTGCTGGCACTGCGATGGAGTTCAAGTCTGAGGTAGTCGCATATATGTTCTATTGGGGAAAAATCTGAGGAATCTTACTGATCACACGAGTATATCAAAATTACCCAGACAGTTCATAAAGCTATGCGCCATCAGTGGGCGAGCATTGTCCTGTTGAAAATACCAGCACGATACTGCTGTGTGAGAGGGACCACACGAGGACGCAGAATGTCTGTGACATACTGTTGTGTCACCAAATTTTCCTCAATCACTAGGAGCTGTGGCCTGAAGCATGAAGGCTCCCCAGTCCACGACGCCAGGAATAACACCGATACGCCTATCCAATACATTGTAAGAACCCCACCACTCCTACTGACAATGATCATTCGGAGCTGTGCAGAAGAGAGATTCATCGTTGAATATAATGTGACGCTATTCATCAGCAGTCCACGCTTCACGGTCACAGCGCCACTCCAAAACAGCCGTTTGTGTTGTGCTGTTAATGGCAGCCTAAGCATGGGACTGTAATCCCCTAGGCGGGCTGCTGCTAGTCTCTGATCAGCCATGCAGATGACACAGAATGTTGCAAGAAGTCCATTACTTGGTCTCGGATGGCAGGGGCAGATGTGACATGGTTGCAATGTGCTTGGTACACTATATGCGATCCTCCCTTGTGATGGTGAGACGTGATCGACCAAAACCGTGACTACTAATATGCCTGTCATCACGTTCTGAAGCAAGCCAACATCAGGCCACTGTCACATGCGAATGCCTCAAAAATGTATCACGCCAGATCTCGTTGGTAAAAAGAGAGTACAGATGCCATGTAATACATTGCAATTAGTTGGCAATAACGATGTAAGATAACTGAGGACAACACTGCTCAATTTTAGTATTGGCATTGATTTTTTATGAGGATATGGAGTGTTGCCACAGGATGGTGAGGGATATTCTGAACTTCTCGCCGCAGGTTCGAATCCTGCCTCGGGCATGGATGTGTGTGATGTCCTTAGGTTAGTTAGGTTTAAGTAGTTCTAAGTTCTAGGGGACTGATGACCTCATATGTTAAGTCCCATAGTGCTCAGAGCCATTTGAAATTCTCAAGAGTGATTTCCTTACTAAACGTCATGCTAAAATCAATTTTTCGCAGCTCACACATGAGCTTGATGGTACTTTCTTTCCAGTAGCTGTTACAGCTGGAAGGGAGGCGTTGTTGCAAGATGCACCGATCATGAAGTGTTGGTAATGTACTGTGTACATTTACACTAAAAGATGCATCCCACGATAATGTACCTTCAAGTACAGGTCAATTAGTTTGGGTCTCTGTGGGTACACGCTTACCACATGAGATGTTGTTAATGACTGAGCCACTTGAAAATCACGAGCAAATGGATATAATGCACTGTTTTGTACACCATAGCATAGAACGTATAAGTAACATTAATGGTAAACATATGGTTGCAGTTAGCCTAGATAATTTCAGTATGGAAGACACGAACCTACTGATGGGCTTAATGATCACCACATTGGATATTTTGGATGAAAAGGATATAAATAGGTCATGTGCTAACTACAGTCACAAGCACACTGGTAATAATTCTGCATTATTGAACAGAGTGTGTTGCAGGACAGTGACACGTGAGCTATGGAAGCTCTACTGTTACAATTTATGGATTCTTTTAATACGCAGGTGCCATTACCTGTGACACTGCTTACCGAACACCACATACTAACAGGAAATAATGCATGAGTTTATAGAGAGCTGTATCGTATACCAAAGAAGCTGCAACCACTCATCGAAGAGTCCATAAATAAAATGGTTCAAATGGCTCAGAGCACTATGGGACTTAACTTCTGAGGTCATCAGTCCCCTAGAACTTAGAACTACTTAAACCTAACTAACCTAAGGACATCACACACATCCATGCCCAAGGCAGGATTCGAACCTGCGATCGTAGCGGTCACGCAGTTCCAGACTGTAGCGCCTAGAACCGCTCGGACACCCCGGCCGGCGAAGAGTCCATAAACTGACACCTGATACAAAGCATCATAGAACCCAATGATAGCACTGAGGGGTTCCTGTGTTCCTGATCCAGAAAAAAATTAATGAGTGTCATCAAAAGATATTGCTTTTTTTGTGATTATAGATACATGAACGCTCGAATCACCGCTGACTTTAAATCCAATACGTAATATCACAGAGATGTTTGATAACCTTTGCAAATGCAAATATTTCTCCACAATGTATTTGTAGAGTGGTTACCATCAGATGGAGTTAGAGCCAGACGACTGACGGCTTTTATGGCCTCATGGAGCATTTTCAGAATCATAGGATGCCAGTCAGGATTAAAAATGCACCAGACACATTCCATCCATAGACAGCTAGATGGGTTTCACATGTCCTAAAGGGTAGAAAACATAAGGTTTATCTCTAAAATTTTACAGTTTTTTCAGAATATGTGAATGAACATGTAGAATAGTATTGGAGAAAGTATTCAGTAGACTACAGGGAACACTTTGTTCACTAAGTATTGAAAACTGTTAATTTTACACAAACTCAGGTCAAGTACTTGGGCCACATTATTAGTGGTATAGAGGGTGAATGAACAGATTCTCATTAAGTGTGAGCAGTCTCTGAATTTTCAGTCTTTCAAACAAGAAAACAGTCACAATCTTTACTGGATCCCTTTAACTATTAACAAATATTTGCCAAAAACTTTGCATGAATTGCATAATTATTAACTAATTTACTGAAAAAAGGTGTTAAATTTGAATGGTTGTTGGAATGTGAGTTTACATTTCAGCCAATGGAAAAAGCATTAACCGATGACCCAGTATTGGTATCTTGATTTTGACAAAGATTTCATTCTTTCCTGTAATGCTAGCAGTAATTACCTTTGCATGCATTCTCAGTCAGAATACACACAGGTGAGGACATCCTGTAGTGCATGCACCTCAACAGCTAAACAGAATGGTACACAATTACTCTACCACAGAGAAGGAAATGTTGACAATAATCTGTCAGATCATTTACATTTGGTGGTATAGGTATGACAATTCTGGACAAAAGAGCATATTTTTAAAAAGTTTCAAACTTAAAAAGGAATTTTAGTTGTACTGTATTCCACATTCAAAAATTAATCTGTCAACAAACAAAATTTTCATTTCATTTATAAATTAAAAGATACAAAAATTGTAATATTTATTCAAATTCAATAACACAAACTAATTTGTCTTTATTTTGTTTTTTACCTCAATAAACAAAATGTAATTCAATAATTTTCTCATTTATCATCATCTTTGGGAAAGGTTCTAGTATAACGATCTGGAAGGGTAACTTTATATTTGTCATCTATGAGTAATAACACTTTTTTTGTACTTAGTTACCACAATTTCGGGATTTGAAATACTGTAAGACTTTTTTTCAACTCTGATAATTTAGTGAACACTTCTGCACAACCATTACTATAACTGTTAAGTTTACTTACTAGATTTTCAATGTTTGATCAAACATTTTAATTTTTTAAAATCTAATTTTGTTAATTTTTAATTTCTTTATTTTCTGAAAATGTTTCAAAAGGAACTGTAAACATAAAACTAAGACTTCCATAGTTTTTTAAATTTTTTATTCATTTACACAACTAAATATTATTAGTTAAAATTCTATGTTGTGAGTCATAGGTTAAATTCTTTTTGCCGTACATAATTATATATGAAATTCTATCATTAGGTATATTTTCATTAAAAATGCACATAATTTCATTATTGTTTCCTGAGAAGTTAAGCCATTCGTTCTTCTAGATATATTTAATACATAAATAGGATAATTATGTTTAAAAATGAATGGATTTACATTTACATCGTTCTTTAATTGTGTTAGTGTTTTAAAAATCTCTAAATGTATTTTAAACTTTGAAAAAGTTATTTGGGGATCAAGATTCCATAATTCTTAAGGAAAAATTTCATCCTTCCATTTTTTATATACATATTTTGAAATTTAACATGATCGAATAAAGAAGAATAAAATAAGTGACTATTTTTTCTATTAGTTTGGAACATAACGAAAATAAAGTAAGGCATATCAAATTCATCATAGTTAGTAATATCTAGTTCAAAATTTCTTTTTCCATTAAAACCAGGAAATTCAGTTGTTCATAGTTAAAATAAAGAAATAGGAATTTTTGGATATTTCAGTCTTTCTTCTTCTAGTTCAAGTGAATATCATGGTTCATATTTAACAACTCGAACACGAATTTCCATACTTTTTATAACAATATTAACTTCTTTTGGAAGTGTACTATTATCATGAACAGTAGTTCATCGAAAAACTGAATTGATCATTTCTTGAACTACCAGTGCAAATTACTATTAAATCTCCTTCCGAAATTATTTCTGTAAAATCTTTATAAACTCCACCAAATAATTCTAATGGATAAAGTCTATATCTGCTTCTATGAAATTACTCTGCTATTCACAATAAAGTGCCTGACAGAGGATTCAATGAGCCACCTTTTAGCTGTCTTACTATTGTTACACTCTAGAATGGTGTGTGGGAAAAACGAGCAATTAAATTTTTATGTGTGAGCCCTGATTTCTCTTATTTTATAGTGATGATCATTTCACCCTATGTTGGTGGGTGCCAACAGAATGTTTTCACAAGCAGAGGAGAAAACTGGTGACTGAAACTTTATGAGAATATCCCGTTGCAACAAAATTGCCTTTGTTTTAATGATTTCCACATCAATTCCTGTATCGTGTCCATGGCACTATGTCCCGTATTTTCTGATAGTACAAAATGAACTGCCCTTCTTTGAACTTTTTTGATGTCATCCATCAGTCCCACCTGATGAGGATACCACACTGCACAGCAATACTCCAGAATAAGGCAGACAAGTGTGGTGTAAGTAGTCTCTTTATTAGACCTGTTGCACGTTCTAAGTGTTCTGCAACTGAATCACAGTCTTCAGTTTGCTCTACTCAGTTTGTTCTATTTTAGACAAAATATTGTATCCTTTTTAGTTGTTATAACAGCAAACAATTTTAACACATAATTATCAATTAGTTTCATATTTGACTTACCATCAGATACTGAAAACTCTGTTCCATCTGTCTGAATAACATCAAATTTCATATAAAGTTGTGAACAATTAGGATGAATCCATCCATCTCCAATATTAATATTTTCTCTGTTTCTTTGTTAAGAAGATTTAAATTATTTGATGTTTTCTCATGAACAGGAAATTAGTGAAACTGATAACTCTCGATTTTGCCCATGATTTATAAAGTCACTACCATCACACAAGCATAATTGAAGTCAGTCATATTATTATTTTCTTCAGTGATAGTATTTATTGAATTTTGAAGTGTGAAAAATTAAATATTTGTAGGATAAATTTGGTTCATACATTAATGGTCCTCCAAATTCACCATTTGGTTTAAATGCAGAAATAATATTATTTTCTCTATAAAAATGATCATAATGTTTAACAAACATTCCAGCAGCTAAATTAAAATTAATATTATGGGTTGAAATGGAATGATTTTAGGTAAGTTATTAACAATTCCTTTTACATTACCTACAATAATTTGATTATTAAGTCGTAAAAACAAATTACCAATACAACCTTCTTTACCCATTAATAATTTAATAACACTTTCAGGGACAACTCTATTTAAAATTTTATCTTCCTTACTATGGATGTTAGGTTTTTCTGTTGAATAAAATTTTCTAAATTTTTGAAACTACATTGACCAACAAGAAATTCTATCGATTCTTCTTTAATGTGCAATTTATCAATTATTGATGAAATATTTTATAGGTCTCTTTTATTGGAACAGTTAATATAATTTCAGAACAGATGAATCATCACTCAACTGAAGTAATCTAAACACTTGTATTAATAAAAATTATATATAAATAAATATAGAATGTGAACCTCAAACAAGAATTTCTTAAAAATATTAAAATAACGTGGTGACTTTTTATCAAATTCTATTTGATGTTCAATAATAGGACCATGTGGTTTGCGGGAAAACAGCATTGATCATTGATATTTATATTCTACGTCCAGGATGGTTAAATTTGAAAAAATGAATCACTTGTACATTTATTCTAAAAGATTAGATCAACCAAAATATCAAGGATTTATAAAAAGATGTGAACAAATGAAAGATAAAATTAATAAAAAATGATTTAATTATTCTAGTATTGGAATATTAAAATATTTCAATTGTACTTATTGATGATTTCATTCTTGAAAATCATGATATAATTAGAGAATATTTTACTAGAAGTAGACAAAGGAATAGATAGATTTTATTTAGCTCAAACTTACTCAAAAATACCTAAACAAATAGTTAGAGATAATCTAAATGTATAAAACATTTTCAGACAAGATGACACAAATTTAGGTCATATTTATTATGAATTTGTTGGTGATGATTTAAAATTTGACAGTTTTAAAGAAATGTGTAGTAAATGCTTGATTAAATATGAAAATGCTTTTATTACAATAGATATGAAAAAAATTAATAATGGTACATACAGAGAAAAAATTAAAGATTTTTAAACATTACACATAAATGTTGAACATAAACGTTGAACATTAAACATAAACACTGAACATAAAATGAAAATTATCATTGTATTTTTATCCTTAATAATTGGTTTCAAAGTACTACCCAGATGTTGTTAAAAGAGCTAGACGAAATAAAAACTTAAAGAAGAAATTAAAAGAAGGGCTTAAAACATCTAGAAAAAACAAGAAAAGTACATGAAAAATTTAAAGAAGACCAACCTGTTATCGATATTATTGAAGAAACTAAACAAAGAATTGAAGGATCGGGTGATAATCTGTTAAAAGAAATTCACTAAAACAGAGAAGTTGGAAAACAAATAGTTCCTTATACTCAACATCATTTAGAACTATTTAACGATATACTGACAATTAAACAAAATGATAGTGATAACAGCTATTATACATTAACTGGATCAGAAATACAAGGTTTATTGACAAAATATGGAGATATGGAGAAGAGAGAAAAAGGATAGCTCCAAAGGAACAATGATTGTATATTAAAAAATTAGTATGAGTGAAAGGATGTTAGACTATATTAATTATAGTGGAGACAAAGTTTTTAAATTTAGACCTCTTGGTACATTTAAATTTGTTGGTAAATTACCAATAAAATATGGAGAAAAATTAACAATTGGTGGTTAAACATATGAAGGTATGGTTGGATTAATGAATCTTTTAACTAAAAAAGAATTAAAGCACTCCCTCATTTAATTAGATTTTTGAACAATTTACCACATACATTTTCGAAATGTCAAAAATATGGAAAAGGTTTACTTAATTATTAATTAATAAATTGCCTTGTGGCCCTGGAGCAGAATTAGAAAAAAGGTTACCAAGGTGTGATAAAGGAATTAATCTGTTAGATGAAGATTGTAAGCAACATGATATTTCATATAGAGATGGTAAAGAATTAGAAAGAAGACATGAAGCTGGTAAAGCACTTCATTTAATTTCAAAAGAATGAATGTAAGCATCAGATGATTCAAATGGTTAAAAATTACCTTCAACCATAGTTAGACAAATAATGAAGGGAAAACGAAAATAAGGACTTGGCTTAAAATTTTGATGTTAATTTTAAATCTATATAATCGAATAAGTTTAGTTTTGATTATGTCAAACTTCCAAATCGTGAGATAAAACCAAAATCAGTTCAAGTCAAATTAAATATTGAATTATTAGATAGTAATCATTATTACTGGTGCACAAAAAAGAAAAATGATAAAAAAACTGGCAGAAATTTGCTTATTACATTTGGTATTACTGTTGTGAATAAAATTATTGACTGTTTAATGAACAAAAATACATGAAGAATTACTACTGTCAGCTGCACCATTTTTATTTCGTGTGACTGCAGCAGCTGCACTATTGTAAATGAAAGTTATAAAGTAGCAAAAAATTGATAAAAATTAGAAGATAAAAAAGACATAATCGAGCAGTGGAAAATAAAGGTAAGAATCGACAAAAAAAGAAATGAAAGAAATAATAAAAAGATTTGATAATCCTTTACCGTATTTTGACATAGGAGAATTAGTTAAACAATTAAAAATTGAATTTTTTCATGACATTTTTATGAGTAATGAATTACCAAATAAATCAAGAAATTTAGAATGTGGAATAGTAAATTTAAATACATCTGGTCATGTTGGTACCCATTGGATTTGGTACCATAAGAATAAAAAAAATTAGTTATTTATTCATTTGGAGGAAATTTACCAAAACAACTAGCAACTTATTTAGGATGAAATAATCTATGTTACAACATAGAAAGGCAAAAAAATTTTAACTTGTTTATTTGCAGTCATTTGTCTAATTGTTTTAAAGCTATGTATGAATTACAAGTTTAAGAATATTTTAAATTTAATAAACGAACATTTTTTTATAAGTTATATATTAAATTCTATGTCAATTAAAAGAAATCATAAGTTCTCAAATCACTAGAGCGAAAAATCAAAAATTTGAAGATTTTTCAATCAAAAATAAAATATTTTCAGTCAAAAATAGGAAAAAAACATTCGATCAACACTACACCCATAAATCCATGAGGAATTAGTGTAATATTAAAAAAAACAAATTACAGACATTAGAACAAACATTTAAAGATACTCACTTATCAGTATACTCAAAAACAGACAATGTAACTAAACAATTTTAAGAAAGCATTAACTGCCATTATTGAAGGAAGTATTGGTTATATTAGCTTTAAAGGTAGAAGAACTGGGAGTATAAACCATCTAGTTGATGTATAAGATACAGTGAACAAACAATATTTAGTAACTAATTGACAAATATTTTTACTTACACTGAACATACAAGTATTTTAATGTAGTTGAATTATTATGTTAGTAAAACTGACTGTAATTAACTTAATAAAACAAATTTTAGTTATTACCTTATGAGAAAGGAACTAGAAAAACCTTTTTTCAGATTATTTCTCAAAAACAGATTAAACTCCATGATCAAATGAGTCAAATATTCTTGAAGATAAAGTATATGCTACATAAATAATTGAATTTACTCTTATCACTGAAGGTGATAAAACCATGAACAATTTGATATAATGATTTTATTCTTAAAAATTGTTGTTTTTTCTAAAAATGTAAACATAAAATTATCAATTAATTATTTAGGTATTTTAATCAGTGTTTTTGACAAACATCACAAAATGATTCCTGATAGCCAATTAAAAAACTAGTTCATGAATCCATATTCTAACTATAGATTAAAGATTCTGTTAAATCTGTTCCAACTGTTGTAATGTTAATTACAATAAGCGAAATAATTTAATTATATTTTACTGTTTGAAATGTAAAAATTTTACTGAAACACATAATCGTCATAGAGTAACAACTAAAAATGGAAGACAGAAAATTGAAGGTCTTTGTTCAATTTGTAAAACAAAAAATGTAAATTTGTTATAAAATTTGTAGGTAATATATTAAATATGCCTGAAGAAATTGATAATAAAATATATAAACCAATGAGAAGAGATTTTAAAAGAAATTATTTAATTTCCTTGGAATAAATTATTTACAGCCAGCTGATGTAGTCGAAATTGATTCTGGAGTATTTAAAGGTATTTCAAAAATAAATAAAAGTTACAAACATTTATTATCTGATATAGACTTTTTTTAAAGTTTGTTTGGCTATTCCAGTTAACGATGAAACAAGCAAAAATGTATATCCATCTTTCGAAATAATATTCAAGTTGAGGAAAACAAAAAAAATTTCAAACAGATAATGGTAAGTAAATTTTATAATAAAGAATTTTTAGATTTAATGAAAAATTTAATAATAGTCATTATTAAACTTTTAGTGAATTAAATGCATCTGTTGTTGAAAGATTAAGACAAAAAATGTGGAAAAAGTTGGCTCTTCAATGAAAATATCAATGGACTGAGTTAGTTCAAATTCTGAATATAACAACACAAAACAATCAACCATAACAATGAAATCAAAAGATAAAAACAAAGAAAATGAGCGATTGTTATTGAAAACTGTTCATGTAACTAATTTGGTAGATGCTAATGCTACATATAAAACTGGCGACAAAATAGGAGTAAGGAAATTAAAAAGAATTTTCGAAAAATGGATATACAGCAATTTGCTCAACAGCAATTTTAGAAGTTGGAGAAGTTATTCATTTGAATCTAATGAGATATAAATTGCAAGTTTTAAGTGGTGTAGAAATATAAGGAAATTGTTATGAAAAACAACTGATGAAAACAAACTATCCAGTTGTATACCATCATGAAAAAGTTTTAAATAAGGAAAGTAATAAAGTATATTTTCAATGATTGGAATTTGATCATTCACATAAAGATTGTGTTAGTAAAAATATAGTTATTTTGTAAATTTCTATACATAAATGGGAAGTCTAAGGGCTAGGCAAAACAATTAGGAATAAAAGGTTACTCTAACCTAAAAAGGGAAAGACATATTGCATTGCTTAATTATAATTTTGAAAATTTACGTTTTGTGGATTTATATGAATGGAATTTAACAACTGAAATAAATAGAAATAGAATTATTGATTAGATTAAAGAGGAAAATCAAAAGAATGTATTTTGTGGGATGAAATATCATATCATTACGAATTATCTGAAGATTATACCAGAGAATTTCAAGATAAATTAGAATGGGTAGTTATATTGACAAAAATATCTCAGAATTTTACTAGAGAATTTAGAGATAAAAGATGAAAGAGATGAAAGTTCAATGTGTCAAGAATTAAATGAAGATTTAATTACAGAATTACAAAATATAATTAGTTGGAATATTATATCATATAGTCACCGATTTCCTGAAGATTATGTTCATAAATTTCAAAATAAACAAGATTTGCTTAACACTTAAATTTCCCAAAATTATATGACAATTTTATGTTACAGTTTAAACATAAATTGAATTGATAAAAGTAAAACTGTATTATAGAAATGAAATTAACTTTTAAAATTCGTTTTAAATAAATGGAGCTACTCAATGAAAATTGAAGCATGTTTGGTATTGAATATAATATTTGTAATGCTTCTTGTTCATTTTAGAAGATGGAGTATATTTCAATATTCACATTTCAAATAATGGTAAACTAAAATGATCTATCTTCAGAATTATTTAAAATTTTTTATTTCTATTAATGGAATCAAATTGTTATAATGAATTTTGTTTATTAGTTTGTATATAGAAGTTGTTATTAATGTTATTCCAAATTTAATTATCAGAAATACTTGTGAATTTAGTTTTATATTCTAAGAAACGTTTACTTCAAAGTATTGAAGTAATTTCGATAGTAAATAGTTCTTAAAGATCATTCATTCGTTTATATAAATTTGCTGAATGTGGCACATTATTAATTCTTCAAAATTATTCACATTTTGGATAACTGTCTCTGACAATATTTATTTCTCTTTCAACATTTTGACTGTGTTTGAATAACACAATAATCATAATCAAAAGTATTACCATACAACATTAAAATACCGGAAGTAGGTCCTTAGTGCTTACTCCATTAATTGAGGAACAATATACTAGTTATTTGTAAAATTCCTTCATGTAAAATTTGTATAGTACTGAATATTTCACCGTTTTTTGTGTAATTATAATATATTATATTTAGATTTTTGAAATGAGTTATTTGTTTTCATAGAAATTGTTGTGACTTGGCAAGACAGCCAAGCCTCTATGAGGTAGCCGAAAGGCACGCGTTTAAGCTCACGCAGGCTGGCGCAAGGTCTGGAACAGTTAAAGGAGTTGAGTCTAATAAAAAAGTACGTAGCTTCTGGAATACTTAACTTTAATCCATAATTGGTGAACATCGGTCTGATGGTACATGCATCACAAGATAAATAGCAAATGATAAAGGCGCCTTGCTAGGTCGTAGCAAATGACATAGCTGAAGCCTATGCTAACTATCGTCTCAGCAAATGAGAGCGTAATTTGACAGTGAACCATCGCTAGCAAAGTCGGATGTACAACTGGGGCGAGTGCTAGGAAGTCTCTCTAGACCTGCCGTGTGGCGGCGCTCGGTCTGCAATCACTGACAGTGGTGAAATGCGGGTCCGACATATACTAACGGACCACGGCTGATTTAAAGGCTACCACCTAGCAAGTGTGGTGTCTGGCGGTGACACCACAGAAATGAATTATTTATATTCTTATTTTATATTAAACAGGTTCTTTATAAACACGGTCTTGAAATCTTTCACAAATGGTTTTTCTGAATTTGTAGCTAAGGAATATAAACCAGGTTCATTATTAATTTTGGTTGAGGATGATTATTTTTAGATAGTGGTGAAATACCACTATCGAATTTTCAAATAATTTTTAGTATTTTTCTGTTACATGTTGTTTTACAGCATCTCAAGTTAATTTTGTTCTGAGATAGTGGACACTTAATTTGTATAAAAACAAGAATGATTTTCTCATCAATAAGTATTAATACTTGGTTTTTGTAATATCTAAATTTTGTATTTCTTACATCGAAATTTATATAAAATAAAAGTTATTAGATATTGAATTTTTTAAGTTCTACTAAATTGTTTTCTATGTAAACAGAAAGTCAAAATAGTTGATTCTTCATTTAATGTGTATACCACAATATGTAGTGGTTAAACTTTGTAATGTAATACTATCTTAATGATCAAAATTTTTGAAGGCATTATCTATTTTCTTATAGTCTAAAATTTTCGCCACAACTTTGGGCTTAAACTACTACTATTACATTCTGCAAGAATTATAATACGTCTTTATACCCCTTTACATACTTGCACAAAATTTATCAAATTTTATTTTTTAAAGTTCTAATAAGTTTTTTCTGTATAGATTGAAAATGAAAATAAAAATGATTTCTTCATTGCGCAAACAAGAAAAAGAAATTCACATGGAAATAAATGTAACAAATAGGAATAGACCTTAAAATGGATAGTATTTATTGTATAAAAAAGAAACAAAAGGATATGGAGAAAATAAATATCAACATATAAAGGAGTCTATTAATAACTGGAATAAAAAAAGATTTACTTTGAAAATTTTAAAAAAGAAATAAAAAATTCTTCTAAAGAAATTCATAACTGTAACAATGATAAAAATATTAAGAAAAGTGTTACCAAAAGTTGAAAATTTTTGTGGATAAATTGTTTGTAAAGAATATCTGAAAATAAATCAAATAATAAACATATCATTAGAAAATATTAAAAACTGATTAACTTATTTCATTATTTGCTTTAGTTAATCTTCTATGCAACTCTTTTGTTATGTTGTTTTATTTTGTTATCCAAACAATGTTGACAATCATGAAATTTAATTTAATTTTTTACAACAATATTTTTAAATCCTTTAGATTTTTTCCTTCTTTATCACCAATTTTTTAAGCATACATTTTCAATCTTGAACTAATGTGGCCTAACATAACCTACCTATGATTTATGTTTACTTATGGAAATCCATAAATATTATCTTATAAATTATCACTTGGTCTAATTCATTTATCTTGGATTTCATGTTTTTATTAACGTCTTCAGTTCATATAACATTAAAAAAATCTACATCTACATAACATAAATCAATATTTTCACTGTATTTGTATTAATGAAAATCAAATATTTTTATTTTTGAAATATATAGAGCACTCATACCCAGATAAATACGTTTATTTATTTTGCTGTCTTATAATATGAACTCCATTTACACATTCTGAGAATACAATAGTGTATTCATAATTTTAAATTATATATATTTTTGGGGATTTGATATTATTTTCATATTTTGTCGATTTCTAATATCTTCCATCTGTTTCCAAGTACTGAATTGTTCATAAACTTGTACAAATGTTTTTGTAATTCGATAGTTCCATTTTTCTCATTTCTGTATTAAAATAATGTATTTTTGCAACCAATCTGGTTGTTCAACTGGTAAGATTCTATGAATTTTCATTGAGTTTAATCTCTTTTTAAAAATTGCATAATGATTCTATTAATTTTTTGGATATTCTTAATCAACTTCTAAAATATAGACATATGTATTATATCTGGTATTATAAGTATGTTTTCAGAATTAAAATCTTTTTTTCTAACTAACTGAAACCTCCTAAATGTAAAAATTGAGATGTTGCCCAACCATAGAATTAATTTGCATCTAAATCTACAATATAGCTCAAAATTTTTCATATACTTTTTATTTGATGTAGCATATCTTTTAATACGTGGAGAAATTCCGCATCGATTCCAATTTTCGAAGAAATAAAGCTGTAAAATACTAAGATAGGTCAAGTTTATAACATTTGAAACATGTATCTCTAAAATTTTCGAATAAATATGTTTAAATTAAAAAGTAAGATTTATTATGTAATCTTGAACGTTCATCTAAACTTTTTATATTAAATTTTTTTCAAATTAATTTTGTATGTTTATCTGAAATATTTTCATTATTAAGTCTCAAATATAAATATTCTATTTGTGAAATTTTATTACTTGTAATTTTTCGTCAGGATTCATATATTGATAAGAATAAACAATTATTTTAATTATTAAATACAATTGTTCACCTTCAAAATGTTTTGCTTTCTCTTCTTGTTTCGTGAGATTAGAAGAAAATATACGAATATTTGAAGCCACAGATTTACATGTATCCAAAATTTTTTTATCTAGAATCACTCTCTTTAGTAAAATAATTACATATTTCATAATTATTTGGAAAAGTGTTAATATATCCTTGATGTATTACTACTTCTTTAATATACAAATGAGCATAGGAAGTTGTTAAATTATGAATATAAACTGGAATAGATTTAGGATTTGAAAATTTAATGAGCAGGTCCTCGTTATTTTCCTGTTAAATGACAATGATTTATTGCAATTTTTCACCAATTGCAAAGTCTTTTTTCACAAATAAAACAAGCTTTTGAATTTTTAAATTTATTTTATTATCAATCATCATAATTTTTTTCATTTTTGATCATATGTAGCATCTTTACCAGTATATATCACAAGATTTTCCTAATCGCCATTTGATAACTAAATAAAATTGGTAAATGTTTTTATATTTATTAATATAAGATTTTCCTGAATTTGGTTGAAATATGATAACATCTTTTGAAATTCATACAGAATCTGCATAAATTACAAAAGTTACTTGCAATGAATTATTGTAATTTTTAAATTTGATTCTTTCAACTTCTGGTGCAATATCTATTTTTACTTCTTTATGTTCTTTACAGTTGTTTTCATGATTGTTAATTAATGTGATTAAAAATATTTTAAACACCTATCACAAGGATACATTTTTCCATCACGTTTATTTGTTTTGTGAACTAATTAATCTAGACAGATTTTTTACCCAACAATAATAAGAATTATTTTGCTATCGAATTATAAGGAGATAAACATGTTTTTCTAGTTTATTTTGGTATGGAAATGAGGATATACAATAAATGTTTCAACATAAGAATAAACATTTGATTGCTTTTCAAATTTTGGAATATCTGTTATTCGAACAGGAAAATTAATTTTCTCATTTTCAAATATATCGTATAATTCTAGCCTAATATTTTTATAATTTTTAGCTCTTTGAATATGATCAGTTGCTGGATATAAAGAGGAGTTTATTGAATAAAGTAAACATTTTTGATCGCAGTTTTTTGCAGTAATTGCAACTTTTTATGTTTATTTTCTTTTGGTAAATCGATATAAAAAGAACAAGAAATTGTATTATGTCTATTAACACATAAATCTAAACTATTTATCTGAAATAAAGACCAAACATATTTTTCTTTTGCATTTCTTCCATTTCAATATTACTTTATTTGCTCATGTTTGATAATATTCTTCTAAATTAGCTGTTATTAATAAAACACCATTACTTGATTTAAAATTAAATTGTTGTATTCCGTTTTGTCTTATAAAATTACAATAAACTTTCTTGTTAGTTTTAATTGTTCTTCTTTGTATTGAAATATTCATAAATATAGTGATTACTTCTTCTTTAATCTGATTGAAAGATGCTTGTTGTTCAACAGTATTATCGAAATTATTAATTTCGGAAGTTATTTTTCTATATATAACCCTTTAACTGCTCTGGACATGTTAACATGCCTTCCTTTGTACCAGTCCCTGCGTACTCTAAACGTGTTTATGTGCACCACTACCTCATACTCTGAATATGTGTACATGCAGACACATTCAGTGTACACATAGAAGGACTGGTGGTGCGCATAAACACGTTCAGGGCACACAGGGACAGGTGCCAAGGTGCGTGTGTTAACATGTCACAGCAGTTAAATGGTTAAAAGCAGAATCTTTTCTATTCATTTGTTTATTTGATTTCAAAAAATTATTATCGCCTAGAAAAATGAAAGAAGTTACATTTTTCTGATAGTTTTTTCGTTTAATTTTTGATATTTGACTACTAGAAGCTTTTGTAAATAATTTTCATTATTGATATTATTAATATTACTTTCAGATCCATTGATAAGATCGAGTAACTGTTGTTTACTAAGTTTACATTAATTTTTAGATTTTTCATTTTACAGTTTTGATGAAGTTATTTTAAACGTCTTTTTATTCAAATCGTAACCATTATTGTTAATATTGACCTTGGATTTTTGATAAGACCGATTAATTGTTGGTTAATAAGTTTGGGACACTTTTTTAATTTGGTGTTTTACAGATTTCCTGAAGTTTCCTTAATGATTTTTTTATTCAGTTCGTTATCATTATTATTAATATTTTCAACAGGATTCAGAATAAGTGTGACGAATTTTTCTTAATTAATTTTAAAATAATTTTTAATTTTCTCATATTACAAACTGTTCAAGATTCTTTTATATCTTAGTTCTCTCTTCATTTCTTTCATGTCAAAATTATCAATAAATTGCTGTAGATATTGTTTAGTTACATCTGTATAACCTTCTCCTTTACAGTAATTTTCTAAATAAACATAATTTAATACACATTTTTCTTTACAATAATCTTCTAAGTTTTGAAATAGCTCAGATTTGGAGTACATTTTGTTTTTCTTTTATTTACAATGAAAAAATGTAATTTTAAAAAAATTAAAAAACGTATGATTGACATGTGCTTTGTTTTTAAATCAAATTTAAATCCATGATATAAATAGATGAGGTTTGACAGAGCTTACTTATAAACAGAAAAATTTATTAGATTTTTATTTTTTATATAAATGAAAATTTGGTTCATGGCTATGGACAAACAAGTTCTTGAAGAGTTTATTTATAAAAAATTGTTATACTTGAATTTTTAAATAAATTAAAATACTGTTGTAGATATCGATTAACAGAACCTTGGAGATTCTATTCATAAAGAAAAGAAACGTTAGATTTTTTGTTTTTCAAATAAGTGAAAATTTCATTCACAGATATAGATAAATTGTTAAATGAGGGAAATGACAAACCTAAAATCTTGTTTTTAAATCAGAGAATTTTTAAAAAATAGACTTTTTGTTCCAGAACTGTCATAAATATACTACACCAATGTGGAAAGAAATTCAAACCTGTAACATTGAAAGTGCTATTGAGTTTGAAGGGTCCCCTCAATCAGGTTAACAAGGTGGGCTCTCAAACTGAGTAGCTTAGACTAGAACATCATTCATAAAGCTGAGAAGAAACAAACAAACATGGATACTTTGGGCTGCCAAATTATAGTACTGCAAGCACTTATGGAAAGTATACTGGTAAAGAGTACCCAGATGATGCAAAATGTCATGAATTGAGATTGCAGCTGCAGTTCATAATGGATGAGGGCTTGCTATGCAAATCAAAAAATACAAGCCAAATTTAGTGGTTCCATTGTCACTGAGGAACAAAGTTTCACAACAGGCACAATACCATGTGTTGCTAGGTTGTGGTGGTCATAGAGTGACAGATAGAAGAGAAGCCAAAACTTTTTGGTGGCAGATGAGAGAACGTGATGTGGATCAGTATGTTTGGAACTGCAAACTGGTTGGTTGGTTTATTTGGAGGATGAGATCAAACTGTGAGGTCATTGGTCCCATTTGGTTGGGAAACGATGGGGAAGGAAGTCGACCATGCCCTTTCAAAGGAACCATCCCAGCATATGCCTGAAGTGGTTTAGGGAAATCACATAAAACCTAAACCAGGATGGCTAGACATGGGTTTGAACCATCGTCCTCCCAAATACAAGTTCAGTGTGCTAAGCACTGCATCACCTCAGTCAGTAACTGTGTACCATCCATGCCAGGAGCCAATCTCATCTATAAAAAAATTCCTCCACAAAGGTTTTCAGAGTCATCAAAATGTATTCAAATAATAGGGCTTGACATTTTGGGACCATTTAACAGAACTGCATCTGGTAATAAGTATATATTAGAAATAATTTATCATTTTTGTTGTTTTAATCTAAGATAGCAATTCCAGACCAGCAGGCTGCTATGTTCGATTTGTGTGAATAATTGGATTCTTAAGTTTGGTGCACAAGAAATTTTATTGACCAATCTGATTTGATGAAACACCTATGCCATGTACTCCACATTAACAAGTTACTCTCAAGTCCCCTCTATTCACAATGAAACAGGTGAATGGAATATGTTTATTGAAAAACCTCAAAGATGATGAGTTATTACGTTAACATTCACCATACAGATTGTGACACATATCTTCAGTTGTTCATCAGCATGGACAATTCCAAGCTCCATACTAGTACTGGTCTCTCACCATATGAGATTGCCTATGGAAGGAAAATGCCATCTCCCTTCGACATGTTAGAGTCAGAGTTAGGCTATGAGACCGAGTCAGCAAAGGAGTTTGTGAAAAGGTTATGTAAAGTTTGGCAGAAAGTCAGATGAGCAAACTCGAAAGCTCTGGAAATACAACAATGTATGGGGTTGTGCGCAAGTGAGCTTCTTCATTTCAGAGTTGGCCAAATTGGTTACCAATCCATATACACTGCAGGGGAGAAACAAGACATTTTTGATGAAATACCACACTCATTAACAAGTCATAGAAATGACTTCCCCTGTCAATTTTACAATCCAATTACTAACTAAATATTCCATTGTACATGTCAGCAGAGTAAAATCGTTTGATGGTGCAGCTGATGCCTTACCACAAATTCCGGCACTAGTGTCACAGCAGAGCAGAAAGCCAAGGGAAGCTACAGGACTGCACTACCCAGTACTCGTGCTTTGCACATGTCATCACACTCACTGAGATTGTGAAGCTAGTAGTTTATTTGTACAATTACGTATTTTTGCAGTGTATTTTTCATATTGTATTTTTTCCTTTGACATACTATGCTTTCAGGTTTAGCATGACATTCGTGCATGTCAGTCACTCATTTATGTTATTGCATGGACACTCCTTTTTCAAGAAGGAAGGGAGTTGATGACAGTTCCTTTCCATCAGGTGGTGTAACGGCATGCACACTACAAAGAATAATTGTAGTCTTGATATTACTGCTTGCCATCAAAGAGGGAGTAGGAGGTGCAATCCTGTAACAACCATTGAACTCCTGAATGTTTTTTCCAAGCAACCGGATGTCCTACTGACTGATCACTGTTTTACAATGGGTCTGACTTCCAAGGTATAGAACGTTATGAACGAGATTCATAGACCACAAGACAGATTCAAGGTCGTACATGAGGATGCTGAGAAAGAAGCCATTTTCTCAGAATTAGTGATGAATATCTAGAATTGGATCGGTCTTATGAGAAGCTAAGAGCACAGCTGTTGCAGATAACAGAAGTAGTGGTGCAGTATGGAGAAAGAGGGGATGGATGAACACAGGAGGAAGTTTGCTAAAAACCCGGTTTTGGGACAGTGAACAAAGACGTGCAGGAACTGATTGCATCAGAAGAGGGGTGTATTACTATGGAATAGACCTACGAACACATCAACATTTCTAGCGAATACATCAGAGTATCGTCACTGTATGTGTTTCTAATACTATCATAATCGCTGTTTTTTATGGCAACTTGTATACTCTATTTACATTTGAGGCATAAAGCTGATCATCCTCCGGACCCATCTGTGCACTAGTTCCTCATAGAATGGCTTGATGCAATAACTAAGAAATAGAAACTGAAACCAATTCATTGATACCTGTATTAAATTATAAGAAGTAGAACAAGAAAGGTCTCGACCTTATTAGAGAGTAAACCCTATATTTAAGTGGGAACAAATGATGTAACTCATTCTCATGGGATGTTAACAGAGACTGTACAGTACAAACCAGTGTAAATGTAATTTATGTAAAATGAAGTTGTTTTAGAGTGGCACCAAAGCAAAATACAAGACGAATTTTTTGGAGAAGAAAGGACTATTGAACAGCAGATCCAGTTCCTGGGCGCACACATTTTTTTTTAAATTACTTGGCACAGTCAGCAGAGAAACAGATCTGGCTCATATCGTGTGCCACAATCAGTTTTTTGAGCATGCAATGAGTGCCACTGTTGCAGAAGGCAAGCACTGGTAGTATAACATTTCCCCACCGAGCTGAACCATAATCAAGGAGTGCAAACAGTGCAGTATGACAACATCCCATATGTCATTCTGTGGGCCTTGCAATGCAGAGCCATAACATGTAACATCCGAACTTAGCCACTCCACAGCATTCTCGTACTGAAATAAAGCGAAGGCAAGGGGAACTGACATTAACTAGGACACCACAGTGGGGACAAGTCCATTGACACCTCCAGGTAATGAGGGCAAATGACCGCATCGGTGGCTGTGATGACGTTATGTCCAGCTTAAGTACCCCTACTTCAGAAGCCTCTGCCTCAGTGTCTGGTCATCCCATCTGCATCTCTAATTCGAACCGAATAACTGTCTCTCTACTTACAGCATAACTCGTTTGGCGAATCGTGACATGTTGCCTGCTGCTGAGAGACGACTTCGCCTCTGAGCCTGCAGCCAACCATCTTTAGTGGAACTCAGCCACTGCAAGCTGCCACTGTGACAGACAGAAAACAAACGAGCCTGGGCTTTCCCCTGGTGAAAGGCTGTAGCAAGTGACTGCAAACTACCATCTACAACCTGTTGGGCGAGACACCTGAGTACTCTCTCCTGGTTGTACGTTGTACCATCTCCCTGCCTGTACACTATGTTGCTGATTTGTGTCCTGAGCTGCCTTCATGACACCCACTGTTCGTGATATGCTGTTGGCACCTGCTTAAGTGCATGTCTCGCTTCGAGAGCACTGGGTTGGGTCAACTAATTACTGGTGAGCCATGGAAGGCTCATGCCTACAGACTCCTGTTCTGACTACTTGCACGATATCAGCCAATAAGACGCAGCGTCAACACTCCTTATCGCAATTGAGTGTGTGAATCAGGACGCCTTCCGCCGGGCCGGAGAGGACATTCTGTAGTGTAAAATTACAAGCCTGGTGTTGACTGTAATGCCTAGAAATGCGCACAGTGTTTTATGGAAGACGTAAAGCCAAGATTGCAAGGAGAGGAAGGAATATCGGCAAAGCAATTGCAGACCAACTGTGACCTGGGGGCGGTAGTGCAGCCAGCAGTGAATGTCTGTGGCACACATTAATCTTACTCACAATGGCAGTTCTCGCACTATGCCAGCAGGACATATTTTCCAGGAACAAACGTGCATTTCTTGCGCAGCACCACTTATCGCGTAAGTTCTTAAAATACGTGTAGGTCAGGATACAAATATCATTTATTCATTTGTGTGCACCAAAACAGCATCTCGTGTAACAAAGGAATTCCTTGCAACTGATAAAATTCAAGAATAACAAGTTGTCTCTAGGCACTCCGTCTTCAGGCCACAAGTGGCCCATCGGGACCATGCGACCGCGGTGTCATCCTCAGCTGAGGATGCGGATAGAAGGGGCGTGTGGTCACATACCGCTCTCCCGGTCGTGACGATGGTTTTCTGTGACCGGAGCCGCTACTATTCGGTCGAGTAGCTCCTCAATTGGCATCACGCGGCTGAGTGCACCCCAAAAAACGGTAACAGCGCATGGCGGCCCGGATGGTCTCCCATCCAAGTGCCGGCCACACCCGCCAGCGCTTAACTTCAGTGATTTGACGGGAATCGGTGTATCCACTGCGGCAAGGCCGTCGCCCTTGTCTGTAGGGGCAACTACGAAAATTCTCGATGACGTGAACATGTGTTTGACATATTCTCAAATTTTTCTTCTTTTTCCTCCAATGTTCACCGGTGACGTCTGCGATTTACTGGCAGCCGTTGACAATTCGTCTTATTGTCGACCGAACCTTTACTGCCGTAAGGAGCGACTGCAAATTGTTCTGACAATTAGTAATTATGAGAAGCGACACGTTGGAGTGTAACCTCGATCTAAAGGTCACCAGATGCCAATAGGCAATCTGCCTATTCCCACAAGAAATGATAATTATAGTAAAATCTACTACTAATAGTAATAATAATGCCATGTGGCTCACAATGTGGAAAAGCCTTTCAACTGATGCTTTTTCAATGGCTTGCATGTCAGTGTATTTCAGTCAGGTTCCAGTAGGACTTTTTACGACAGAGAATCCACATTGATTTAAGGACAATCGAACCAGAAACCTTGTTTTCAAAAGCCAGTCACGCACAGAAACTAGGTCTTAGAAGTGAACACATGTGGAAAATGATAAACATATGGTTTAGAAGTGAAATTTCGACGTACACCACCATGAGGAATTTGTACGAATGTTGAAATCATACAATATGATTCAGTACTTGGATTGGCAATTGTTTCTCTGAAGATAGGTACGTGACACTAGGATCATTACGTTTATAAAAGGCTTCCAAAACCAAATTTCGTAAACATACTTCCCAGTACCGCTTCTGGTTGGTCATGTAAGCACTCCAATATCGATTCTGAAAATGCAACTCTAATTGCAGGAATTCCTCTTCCATAATTGATTTCCGCTCCCATGTAAACGCACAATCAGTTTTGAAAGTTGCTTGAGTTGTTAAGTCTTGTTTTGAAAAATGTTATGTTTGCCACGACTGAGTGCCTTATTGGGCAGTGAAGGGAAATAGAAATACTAGACTGAGCACAGAGCTGTCTACCTCCGATGTTTAACTGAAGATAAATAGCCATTGTTCTGACTAATTTAGAAATCGGATCAGCTGATTTCCAGAGGCTACTTGGGTCTCGGCAGTAATTTTTAGTTCGGTTTGTTACAAATTGTCACGTTGATGTCGCAAATGTATTGATGAAAGGTTGTAAGCAGTGTGGTGTGTAAATCGTGAGTTGAATGTAAGTCTTTCGCAATTTCCTCGAATGCTTCAGGTGAATGCTGGAATGGTTCCTTCGAAATGACTTGTTCTTGTGCTCCGTCTCTAATGGCCTGGTTGTCGACAGGTCGCTAAACCCTAATCTTCCTTCCATCACATAACGTGCAACAGAATTTCTTTTATTATCGAACAAGCCAAACCTTTACGTCAACACGACACAATTAAAGGCCTCGACGTGGGTGAGAGAAACTCGTACATTCCATCTTATCCCCCTTTTCACGCTAGCTGTGGGTTTCTTTCGTGTAGCTGTATTCCGTAGAATCCCTTGTGTCTACGATGCACGATTACAAGTATCAGAGGTCACATACAAGAATTTTCATATTCCAAAATTTTTAGAGATATTTCAGAGATATAACAGCACTGAACTGCAGTAATAATACCGTATGGTATACCACATAAGTGGTCGCTTGGGGCGCCAAGCCGAAACTGTACACAGGGTATACCATAATCAGTGGCGAAAAAATAAGATGAGTGAAAATATTCGACGTTAGAGGCAAAAACCGTTTCAGTAACGATGGGTACACAAACGAGGCGTTTGAGAAATAGAGGGGGTAGACAAAAATATGAAAACACAAAAAACTGAAACAATTACCATGCCTAATACGGCACAGGGAAATCGTTGGCATTCAAAACAGCTTCCAGTAGTCTCTGAATGGATAAATACAGGTCGTTTGTGGGCCTTATATACAATTATTTCTGCAAAATAGCGACAAGTTCACGTAACGATGGTCGAGGTGGATAGCGATCACGCGAGCTTATCTCCGATGAGATGCGACGGCTCACGAAACCAGTCCTGGACGATGTGAGCTGTGTGAACAGCGGCCTTGTCGTCCCCATCACCACGGGGAACAAACATTGTACCGTGCGATGGACCTGTTCAGCCGAAACACTCACTTAATCCTTGGCAGTAATGGGGGCTATGGAACACCATGACATGGCAGCCCAAATCGTGACCGAACCCAGCCACGGTTCACGCTTGGGACGTAACTCGGCCAGAAGTTGGAAGAATGTGTGACAAGAGTAATACATTCTTCAATTGCTCCGGATTCCAGATTTTATATTTCGGCACAATGCTTTGCTGTTACGAGCATTTGCTACACTGATGTGTGGTTTTGGAACGCCAGCTCACCCGCAGTTCGCTGCTTGTGATACTCCTTTCGTCTTGTTTTGGTGCTGACAGGATTCACGAATACGAAATTCAGTTCTGCAGTGATTTTTCAGATCTTGTCCTCTTATTTTCCGTCACAATCCTCTTCAACAGCCGTCTGTCACGATCACTCAACGCACATTCTCGTCCGCGTTGTGACTTAGCGAATGATGTTTTTCCGTTTTCCTTGTATGTGATATTAATCTTCGATACGGTGCCTCCTGAAACACTAAACACTACGCGGGTTACCCACCACAGGAGCACCAACAATTCACAACGACTGACACTTAGAACGTATTGAAGACATTGCATTGTACAGGCGCTGTTCGTCGTCAGATACAACAGACTCTGCACGATTGACTAGCAAAATGTTCAAATGTGTGTGAAACCCTATGGAACTTAACTGCTAAGGCATCAGTCCCTAAGCTTGTTGTTGTTGTTGTTGTTGTGGTCTTCAGTCCTGAGACTGGTTTGATGCAGCTCTCCATGCTACTCTATCCTGTGCAAGCTTCTTCATCTCCCAGTACCCACTGCAACCTACATCCTTCTGAATCTGCTTAGTGTATTGATCTCTTGGTCTCCCTCTACGATTTTTACCCTCCACGCTGCCCTCCAATGCTAAATTTGTGATCCCTTGATGCCTCAAAACATGTCCTACCAACCGATCCCTTCTTCTAGTCAAGTTGTGACACAAACTTCTCTTCTCCCCAATCCTATTCAATACCTCCTCATTAGTTACGTGATCTACCCATCTTATCTTCAGCATTCTTCTATAGCACCACATTTCGAAAGCTTCTATTCTCTTCTTGTCCAAACTGGTTATCGTCCATGTTTCACTTCCATACATGGCTACACTCCATACAAATACTTTCAGAAACGACTTCCTGACACTTAAATCTATACCCGATGTTAACAAATTTCTCTTCTTCAGAAACGATTTCTTTGCCATTGCCAGTCTACATTTTATATCCTCTCTACTTCGACCATCATCAGTTATTTTGCTCCCTAAATCGCAAAACTCCTTTACAACTTTAAGTGTCTCATTTCGTAATCTAATCCCCTCAGCATCACCCGATTTAGTTTGACTACATTCCATTATCCTCGTTTTGCTTTTGTTGATGTTCATCTTATATCCTCCTTTCAAGACACTGTCCATTCCGTTCAACTGCTCTTCCAAGTCCTTTGTTGTCTCTGACAGAATTACAATGTCATCGGCGAACCTCAAAGTTTTTACTTCTTCTCCATGAATTTTAATACCTACTCCGAATTTTTCTTTTGTTTCCTTTACTGCTTGCTCAATATACAGATTGAATAACATCGGGGAGAGGCTACAACCCTGTCTCACTCCTTTCCCAACCACTGCTTCCCTTTCATGCCCCTCGACTCTTATAACTGCCATCTGGTTTCTGTACAAATTGTAAATAGCCTTTCGCTCCCTGTATTTTACCCCTGCCACCTTCAGAATTTGAAAGAGAGTATTCCATTTAACGTTGTCAAAAGCTTTCTCTAAGTCTACAAATGCTAGAAACGTAGGTTTGCCTTTTCTTAATCTTTCTTCTAAGATAAGTCGTAAGGTTAGTATTGCCTCACGTGTTCCAACATTTCTACGGAATCCAAACTGATCTTCCCCGAGGTCCGCTTCTACCAGTTTTTCGATTCGTCTGTAAAGAATTCTCGTTAGTATTTTGCAGCTGTGACTTATTAAACTGATAGTTCGGTAATTTTCACATCTGTCAACACCTGCTTTCTTTGGGATTGGAATTATTATATTCTTCTTGAAGTCTGTGGGTATTTCGCCTGTCTCATACATCTTGCTCACCAGATGGTAGAGTTTCGTCATGACTGGCTCTCCCAAAGCTATCAGTAGTTCTAATGGAATGTTGTCTACTCCCGGGGCCTTGTTTCGACTCAGGTCTTTCAGTGCTCTGTCAAACTCTTCACGCAGTATCTTATCTCCCATTTCACCGTCATCTACATCCTCTTCCATTTCCATAATATTGTCCTCAAGTACATCGCCCTTGTATAGACCCTCTATATACTCCTTCCACCTTTCTGCCTTCCCTTCTTTGCTTAGAACTGGGTTGCCATCTGAGCTCTTGATATTCATACAAGTGGTTCTCTTCTCTCCAAAGGTCTCTTTAATTTTCCTGTAGGCAGTATCTATCTTACCCCTAGTGAGACAAGCCTCTGCATCCTTACATTTGTCCTCTAGTCATCCCTGCTTAGCCATTTTGCACTTCCTGTCGATCTCATTTTTGAGACGTCTGTATTCCTTTTTGCCTGCTTCATTTACTGCATTTTTATATTTTCTCCTTTCATCAATTAAATTCAATATTTCTTCTGTTACCCAAGGATTTCTATTAGCCCTCGTCTTTTTACCTACTTGATCGTCTGCTGCCTTCACTACTTCATCCCTCAGAGCTACCCATTCCCTAAGCTTACACGCTACTTAACCTAAATTATCCTAAGGACAAACACATATACACGCAAAGTGAAGATTTATATTAGCAGAATTTTGGTCGCAAATGAATAACCTATGCGTAAATAACCAAAATAATAAAATTATAAATATAAATAGAGTGTCACAACACTGAAATTGCAGACATATCGACTTAAGTGCAAATATTAAATTTGTGTAACTCTTGGAGAATCCAAATCAGCATTGTCCAATAAAATGCAAAAACGTGAATGGCCTCTACATAGGCAGGTTTTTACCTAATTTTCGTTTCATTTCAGTAAATCTGTTGATTGATTACTGGTGTTCGGCATCTTGCTCGACAGTCATTTAAATCAGTTACACGCTAAATTTCTACCACGTACCGTAACACAATCAGGCAGACCGAAGATATTCTTACAAGAAGAGTACTTCCATAATTTTCAGTTTATCGAAAAAAAAATCCCATCTGTCACCGCTATTTCCGGCCTCTGTAATAATCCTCACGTACGCACAACTGCACGCTGCTGCGTGACGCCTCTACTTGAAATAAAAACTATCGTAGCCTACAAAGGTATCGAGTGTACATATATTCCACCGCGAGCAGACCCTTGACTTGAGCTGGTTGCATCGCCTAACTCGCTAGACATGCTGTGTTCTATAATTGGTAGCTTTAACGCTCCGTTGTGACTGGGAGGAACTGTGTTACACTGCAAAACACGGCTCCTTTGCTTTATTTGCAGCCTCTCCTATTCTTAGCCGTGCGCGACTTCAGTTTAAGAGGGAAACGTAAACATGCCGAGGCGAGGCAGATCTTTGGCTAATAGCGGTGCTGATGTTCCCAGCTCTCCTCTGTTCTCGATATCCCTGCTCTCCAGATGGGCGAATCACAGGGCGTGTGTTGCTAGCCGACCGCCCCAACATCTGATTCTCTGTGATACATTAACTCATTGGACATGAAAATTCTAATACGATAGTGTGACTTCAAATGACTGTAAGCAAAGCAATTTCCAATGGCACGATTGGGGGAGTCGCTCGAGAAGTATGTTCAGCTTCCTGCTTTGCAAGTTCTTTCATTTGGACGCCACTTGGACTATGTGCGGACCTTAAACCTACCCCAGTAATCCTATCTACCTATCGACATCATACCTAACGGTGTGTGACGGAGGGTACTTCTAGTAGCACTCACCTATCCCACCTTCCATTTTCCACTCGAGAGTGGCGCGTGGCAAGAATGTTTATCGGCAGGCCTCTGTATCAGAACTAATTTCTCGAATTTTTTCGTCGTTGTTAATTCGCGGGATGTTTGTGGGAGGAAATAGCAAAGCTCTCCATGATGCACAACGCCTCTCTTGTAGCGTCTGCCACTGGGGTTCTTGTAACGCTCTTCCGAGGACTAAACGGTCTTGTGACGAAACACACCGCTCTTCATTGGATCTTCTTCATCTCTTCTGTCAGTCCTGCTCGGTAAGGATCCCAGACTGGTGAAGAATACTCAAGAAGCGGTAGAACAAGCGCCTTGTAATCCACTAAGCGTACTGGGGAAAGAGTACCTACAGTTTAACGTGGAATCCGAAGCACGTGTCGCTCCTGGAATACCTTCACATCGTTGAGAGGTGAAGCCTAACGTGAAAGTCGACTACAAAATTCCACTGTCTGACTGGGATTCGATCCCGCGACCTTACGGTCTGCTGGCTAGCACTCAATCAGTAGACGACCGAGCTCAAAACTTCAAATGGCTAATTCGGCGGTAAAGAACCATTCGCGATATTGTGCACCATTTTCTTCAACATATGAAAGTCTTCACCCGCATTTTTGGCAGCTGCTTCTTGGCTTGGTGAAATTGTGATTAAAATAATGTATAATGTGGATGTCGTTTTGCATGAGATTTGCTGCATGTGACTGACTCTAAAAGCGCTGCAAGCGTGAGAGGACCTCAGAGCTTCTCATTAAACATAAACAGCTTATGATATAGGACCAATAATACTGTCGGATTTTTCCCTGACAGTGCTGGTGGCTACAAGAAAGTCTCTTTGTTGGATGATAGCAAAAAAAAAAAAAAAAAAAAAAAGTCCCTCGGTGTAATGTATGACAGGCATCTTCAAAAATGTATAAATGGTAGGTAATGCCTATAACAACGAGAAAGAACCCGATACTACCCGTTCACAAACTATGTGATTAACATCTAGAGCCTGTCACATCGTTCACATGTTTACTAATAAGCGACTTGAAATAGGATCGACACGTAAAATCTGTTACAAACGAGGGGAACGGAATGAGACCCTGCGGAGAGGTTTGGAATTTAATCCAGGACATTGGCGCAAAGACTGTTGATGAGAAACTTTAGGCTATCACCTCTCCTCCCCTTGCCGGTTAAGTGACGCCTAGGTGCTGCCCAGAGCGAGATCACTTGACAGCGGATCACTGTAAGCGAGTGATTTGGAGTGATGCATCACACTATACACTGCGGTAATCCGAAGAAGGGTTTGGATTTGGTGAACTCGTAGAGAACGTTACCTGCCATCATGTGTAAAGCCAGTAATGAAGTTCTAAGTAGGTGGTGTTATGGTATGAGAGTGTTTTTCGTAATAGTGTGTGGTCATTTTATTGTAGCAGCACCACCATTTAGGATAGGGAAAGTAGTTTTATGCGATATTCGGAGCACGAGTTACAGCCAGGTGCAGGCCGGATCGCAGTAAGTTATGCATATTGCGAAGGCAAATAGAGGCCACAGGGGCGTAGAACTGCCAGAGAGGGCGCACACAGCTGTTTCTGTGGCGCAAGTCACAGGCAGAAGAGGGCCACTGGCCAACCTAAGTATTATGCATACGTGTCACGAAGCGATGTGCTTGGCAAAACAGAGGCGCACAGCTGAGTATAAATAGGTACCGTTTTCTAATGAGATTCATTCAAGTGTGGCAGCTCCCTGGACGGCGGGGCATGTCACACCGCTGGGCTACATGCAGCAACAGATGGGGCGACAGCGTCCCAGTCCACAGTGAGTCATCGGTTCGACCCTCTGAGGCTGACACAGTGTCTGCAGCCAGCCAGGATGGGCCACTCTTCAGCTCGCTACCGCGGGCAGTCATCTCGGCTCCCAACACACGCCGGTGACTTCTGAGGCGAGGGCCGCAGGTTCGGATGTCGGATCACGGGCAGTCGTTGCCAGCGAGGAAGAAGCAGCAGCGGGGCCAACCTACGGCTCCCGGCGGAGCAGCGCGGAGTCAACGAGGACTGTGGCAGCTGAGTCGGATGCTGGCGCAGCCATCCTGACGTCGGAACTCAGAGGGTCGGCCAAGGCCAGGATGATACAGCGTTGTTTTGCACAGGCCGCTGGGGTGCTTCCTCAGCAATGCGGCGCCCTGTGACACAGACTGAGGTGATCGGAGCACTGTAGTGGAAATAAATAAATCATTCGGAAAGTTCTCGCCGAGTTTTAATACGGCACCTCCTGGCACCCACCCACTACATTTGGGTCTTCGCGCTACTTCTGGTTAAAAATGGCTCTGAGCACTATGGGACTTAACATCTATGGTCATCAGTCCCCTAGAACTTAGAACTACTTAAACTTAACTAACCTAAGGACATCACACACATCCATGCCCGAGGCAGGATTCGAACCTGCGACCGTAGCGGTCGCGCGACTCCGGACTGAGCGCGTAGACTACTTTTGGTCATCCTGATAGATTTGGTGGCAGAAGCCGCCACAACATTATTGTGATTAGGAAAAAATTAAATGTCTAAGGATATGGACAGACTTAACAACATTATGTGCTGCATAAGAAGAGGGCCAGTTTGCAGATGATGCTTGTATCGACTCAGACAATCCACTCTGTCAAAAGAATCATCTCTGAGGCAACTATTTGTGGATAATAACATTCCTAAATGACCTGGATCACCCAAAGTTCCCCAATGGAACACATTTTGGCTCTGTTACAGCTCCAGACCCCAGCATCCAACATCACTGCATTCTCTCGTTTTGGCTTTCACCGAAGAGTGGGCTGCCTCTCGTCCACAGATATTCAGGCACCTCACTGAAGGTGTCCCCCCTCCCCCCTCCCCACACAGTTCAAGCGAGCATAAAGGTGAAGGGTGGACAGACCTCATATTGATGTCCACCAATAGGTGTATTCCAACGAACAGAAAATGTTCGCGGTGGAACAGTACAACGTCAGCTGAGAGTGGCTGCTCCAGAAAAAAAAATCAAATGTGTGTGAAATCTTATGGGACTTAACTGCTAAGGTCATCAGTCCCTAAGCTCACACACTACTTAACCTAAATTATCCTAAGGACAAACACACACACCCATGCTCGAGGGAGGACTCGAACCTCCGCCGGGACGAGCCGCACAGTCCACGACTGCAGCGCCTCAGACCGCTCGGCTAATCCCGCGCGGCGCTCCAGAAAAGAATTGGCTTTAGCCACATGAAGAAATTCAACTACATATGGAAGACAACTGTCTGCCCGATTTGCGACTGCCTAAAACTTGTAGTAAGCGTTGAACATTCATCAGTTGGCCTAATGAGCTACGTGTTCGTGAGTATTTGTCTTGTTGACGACGGTGCAAGCGGGGCCATGAATTAGCGAGTTGGTAACATCACACCTGGACCATCTACGAATGAAGGAACGTGCTTTTCACACACGAACTCTGACTCAGTTTCCACACTGGTTCCTACTGTACGTCCGTCTAGATCGAAATGATAGCGAAGCAGAAACATCTTGGAAAGAGATCAGTCTGGTGGTGGTGGACAGCAAACACACACGATTTGGTTATGGTTATTTCATGGTTAGTAATCGGAGGAAATGGTTGGCTCCTAGAAGTACAGAGATTACGTAGGCCTACGTCGACGTCATGTGCTATTGTTCTGAGGTTCGCTTGGTCTAGCATTCCCCTTGCCGGCCGCGGTGGTCTAGCGGTTCCGGCGCTCAGTCCGGAACCGCGGGACTGCTACGGTCGCAGGTTCGAATCCTGCCTCGGGCATGGATGTGTGTGATGTCCTTAGGTTAGTTAGGTTTAAGTAGTTCTAAGTTCTAGGGGACTGATGACCACAGATGTTAAGTCCCATAGTGCTCAGAGCCATTTGAACCATTTTTAGCATTCCCCTTCATGATCAATAATGCGCGTATGCATCGAATTGCTGTGACACATGACTTTACTGGAGGCGAAGGATCCACCAGCGAGGTCACCGGGTCTGAATCCTGTGGAGAACGTGTGGATTGCGCTGGGACGATAAACTGCAACCCGTCCAGCTCCCACCAGCGCCAACAAAGCTCTTTCTCAGGAATACGATCGACTAGCAGTCTACTGCTTGAAGCATTTGTGGCAGTTATAGATGACTATATCTTACATTAACTGCTTTGTTGTGGAAGACTCTTTTCAAATTAGATAGTTTTTCAAGCTGTATCTTTGATTTCAGAACTGTTGCAGTTACACGCTTGGAAAGAAGCATGTCTGTTAGGTTACTTCTAATTGAGAATAAACAATTTCTGTTATCAGGCACACTTTAATCGCCGATTTATCGTTGTAAGCACGACACTTTTCAATAATTTGCTTTCGCTTCCACATGCTTCGAAATGAGGGGTCGCTACGGATTGTGTACGGACAGCAAAAGCGGTTAAGGCTACCGCATCAGGCAAAGAGAGAAATCTGTGTTCGAGTCCCCGTATGGCTCAGGTTATTACTGTCGTCATTCCCTTATGCACATGATGGTTGCTCATACACGCAACTGCGAATACATTTCATGTACGCAGTAATTTCTATTTTGGGAAGTATGGCTTTGTACGAACTGAATGTGTAACCTACAATTTTTCTACATCTACATCTACATCTATACTCCGCGAGCCACCTTACGGTGTGTGGCGGAGGGTACTTATTGTACCACTATCTGATCCCCCCTTCCCTGTTCCATTCACGAATTGTGCGTGGGAAGAACGACCGCTTGTAAGTCTCCGTATTTGCTCTAATTTCTCGGATCTTTTCGTTGTGATCATTACGCGAGATATATGTGGGCGGTAGTAATATGTTGCCCATCTCTTCCCGGAATGTGCTCTCTCGTAATTTCGATAATAAACCTCTCCGTATTGCGTAACGCCTTTCTTGAAGTGTCCGCCACTGGAGCTTGTTCAGCATCTCCGTAACGCTCTCGCGCTGACTAAATGTCCCCATGACGAATCGCGCTGCTTTTCGCTGGATCATGTCTATCTCTTCTATTAATCCAACCTGGTAAGGGTCCCATACTGATGAGCAATACTCAAGAATCGGACGAACAAGCGTTTTGTAAGCTACTTCTTTCGTCGATGAGTCACATTTTCTTAGAATTCTTCCTATGAATCTCAACCTGGCGCCTGCTTTTCCCACTATTTGTTTTATGTGATCATTCCACTTCAGATCGCTCCGGATAGTAACTCCTAAGTATTTTACGGTCGTTACCGCTTCCAATGATTTACCACCTATGGCATAATCGTACTGGAATGGATTTCTGCCCCTATGTATGCGCATTATATTACATTTATCTACGTTTAGGGAAAGCTGCCAGCTGTCGCACCATGCATTAATCCTCTGCAGGTCCTCCTGGAGTACGTACGAGTCTTCTGATGTTGCTACTTTCTTGTAGACAACCGTGTCATCTGCAAATAGCCTCACGGAGCTACCGATGTTGTCAACTAAGTCATTTATGTATATTGTAAACAATAAAGGTCCTATCACGCTTCCCTGCGGTACTCCCGAAATTACCTCTACATCTGCAGATTTTGAACCGTTAAGAATGACATGTTGTGTTCTTTCTTCTAGGAAATCCTGAATCCAATCACAAACCTGGTCCGATATTCCGTAAGCTCGTATTTTTTTCACTAAACGTAAGTGCGGAACCGTATCAAATGCCTTCCTGAAGTCCAGGAATACGGCATCAATCTGCTCGCCAGTGTCTACGGCACTGTGAATTTCTTGGGCAAATAGGGCGAGCTGAGTTTCACATGATCTCTGTTTGCGGAATCCATGTTGGTTATGATGAAGGAGATTTGTATTATCTAAGAACGTCATAATACGAGAACACAAAACATGTTCCATTATTCTACAACAGATTGACGTAAGCGAAATAGGCCTATAATTATTCGCATCTGATTTATGACCCTTCTTGAAAATGGGAATGACCTGCGCTTTCTTCCAGTCGCTAGGTACTTTACGTTCTTCCAGCGATCTACGATAAATTGCTGATAGAAAGGGGGCAAGTTCTTTAGCATAATCACTGTAGAATCTTAAGGGTATCTCATCTGGTCCGGATGCTTTTCCGCTACTAAGTGATAGCAGTTGTTTTTCAATTCCGATATCGTTTATTTCAATATTTTCCATTTTGGCGTCCGTGCGACGGCTGAAGTCAGGGACCGTGTTACGATTTTCCGCAGTGAAACAGTTTCGGAACACTGAATTCAGTATTTCTGCCTTTCTTCGGTCGCCCTCTGTTTCGGTGCCATCGTGGTCAACGAGTGACTGAATAGGGGATTTAGATCCGCTTACCGATTTTACATATGACCAAAACTTTTTAGGGTTCTTGTTTAGATTGTTTGCCAATGTTTTATGTTCGAATTCGTTGAATGCTTCTCTCATTGCTCTCTTTACGCTCTTTTTCGCTTCGTTCAGCTTTTCCTTATCAGCTATGATTCGACTACTCTTAAACCTATGATGAAGCTTTCTTTGTTTCCGTAGTACCTTTCGTACATGATTGTTATACCACGGTGGATCTTTCCCCTCGCTTTGGACCTTAGTCGGTACGAACTTATCTAAGGCGTACTGGACGATGTTTCTGAATTTTTTCTATTTTTGTTCCACATCCTCTTCCTCAGAAATGAACGTTTGATGGTGGTCACTCAGATATTCTGCGATTTGTGCCCTATCACTCTTGTTAAGCAAATATATTTTCCTTCCTTTCTTGGCATTTCTTATTACACTTGTAGTCATTGATGCAACCACTGACTTATGATCACTGATACCCTCTTCTACATTCACGGAGTCGAAAAGTTCCGGTCTATTTGTTGCTATGAGGTCTAAAACGTTAGCTTCACGAGTTGGTTCTCTAACTATCTGCTCGAAGTAATTCTCGGACAAGGCAGTCAGGATAATGTCACAAGAGTCTCTGTCCCTGGCTCCAGTTCTGATTGTGTGACTATCCCATTCTATACCTGGTAGATTGAAGTCTCCCCCTATTACAATAGTATGATCACGAAACTTCTTCACGACGTTCTGCAGGTTCTCTCTGAGGCGCTCAACTACTACGGTTGCTGATGCAGGTGGTCTATAGAAGCATCCGACTATCATATCTGACCCACCTTTGATACTTAACTTAACCCAGATTATTTCACATTCGCATTCGCTAATAACTTCACTGGATATTATTGAATTCTTTACTGCTATAAATACTCCTCCACCATTGGCGTTTATCCTATCCTTGCGGTATATATTCCATTCTGTGTCTAGGATTTCGTTACTGTTCACTTCCGGTTTTAACCAACTTTCCGTTCCTAATACTATATGCGCACTATTTCCTTCAATAAGAGATACTAATTCAGGAACCTTGCCCTGGATACTCCTGCAGTTTACCAATATTACGTTAACTTTTCCTGTTTTTGGTCTCTGAGGACGGACGTTCTTTATCAACGATGATAATGTCCTCTCTGGTAAGCCGTCAGGTATTTTATCGTTTCGCCCAAGGGCGAATGTTCAGTTTTTTGACAGTTAATACCTCAACTACGAAGCTGCGAATCTGCTGGTGATAATTGTGCGTTAGCCGGTTAATCTGTTCAGCGGCTTGTGTTTCTCCAGTCTTCAGGTTAAACTTCAGACATTGATTTCTCACAAATTCAGAGTTTTAAAAGCAAATAACATTGATGTGTGGTAGAACAGAGAAATCTTCGTATTTTAAAAACGTTTTTATTTGGTTTTAAGCGTTACATCTAAGGTACTTCACCTGTCAGTGAAAAGTACAGTTGTGTTCAAAGCTTCCCATACCTTTGCGCCCTTACGAGTATAAGACATTCGACAAATTGAAGCACTTGTACTACACAAAAGCAGTATAATGCAATAATATCTAACGGAAGTAAAATAAAAGTAATCTTTTATTCCACTAAGCACTATACAGGGTGTTTCAAAGTTGTGGGCATAAATTCAAGTGTATATTTAAGAGCGGATAAATGCTCCCACAGGAGCACAAAAAAGGCTGCTATTCTTCTGTTTAAAGTCGGTTACCAGCTGGCTCACTCTACCTTCCACAGGGCCTTTAAAAGTTTTCCCACAAATTTTGGTATGCGAACATATTCGCGCTCTTTTTAACATGCAACTCACCTCTCACTCCCACAATTTTAGCCTACACCCACTAGTCCATCGCAGTACGTCGCTCATACCCATCCATTCCAACTTACACATTCTCAATCACAAATTCAGTCCAACTCATTGTCATTATCTCTTTGTGTCTCTCTAACTGTCACTGTCTCCTGTCTCACAACCACAATTACTCGTTCTATCCTACTTACACTCTCTACTCTCATATCACTGTCTCACTCTTGCTCTCTCTTGCTGCTACTGTCTCATTCATTCCTTCCCTCAGCTGCTGTCTCTTCTCACGGTCACTGTCTGTTTGTTTCTCGTTGTTATTGCCACAGACTGTCTCTCATTATACACACATCAAAAAAAGTTTTGCATCACCCCGGTTCCTAGAACTCCTGACGATAGGCGTTGACTGTGGATATTATATCACAGACAATGTCCCTTTGACTGTTCAGTGAGGTCACTAAACCCGCCCAAACATGTAAACAACCATGCATGAGTAGCGCCTTTTAAACGGTGGGAGGGGGAGGGGTTTCCGACAGCGGATCAGTTCCAGTCATTCCACCAGGAAAGAGGTACATGGCTCGTGTTGTCTGTAGTTCAACCATGCCTAGACGGTCAGTACCGCGGTTCGATCGCGTCCGCATTTTTACTTTGTACCACGAAGGGCTCTCAACAAGGGAAGTGTCCAGGCGTCTCGGATTGAACCAAAGCGCTGTTGTTCGGAAATGAAGGAGATACAGAGAGACAGGAACTCGCTCAGGTGGGCCAAGGCCAAGGCCACGGGCTACTACTGCAGTGGATGACCGCTATCTACGGATTGTGGCTCGGAGGAACCCTCACAGTAACGTCACCACGTTGAATAATGCTTTTCGTGCAGCCACAGGACTTTGTGTTACGACTCAAACTGTGCGCAATAGGCTGCATGATGCGCAACTTCACTCCCAACGTCCATGGCGAGGTCCATCTTTGCACCCACGACATCATGCAGAACAGTACAGATAGGGCCAACAACATGCCGAATGGACCGCTCAGTACTGGCATCACGTTCTCTTCACCGACGAGTGTCGCATGTGCCTTCCACCAGACAATCGTAGGAGAAGTGTCTGGAGGTAATCCGATCAGGTTGAACGCCCTAGACACACTGTCCAGCGAGTCAGCAAGGTTGAGGTTCCGTGCTGTTTTGAGGTAGTATAATGTGGGGCCGACGTACGCCGCTGGTGGTCATGGAAGACGCCGTAACGACTGGAAGATACGTGAATGCCATCCTCCCACCGATAGTGCTACCATAACGGCAGCATATTGGCGAGGCTTTCGTCTTCATGGACAACAACTCGCGCCCTCATAGTTCACATCTTGTGAGTGACTTCCTTCAGGATAATGACATCGCTCTACTAGAGTGGCCAGCATGTTCTCCAGACATGAACCCTATCGAACATTCCTGGGATAGACTGAAAAGGGCTGTTCATGGACGAAGAGACCCACAAACCACTGCCAGCCATTGTGGCCGAGCGGTTCTAGGCGCTTCAGTCCTGCCGGCCAGTGTGGCCGAGCGGTTCTAGGCACTTCAGTCTGGAATCGCGTGACCGCTACGGTCGCAGATTCGAATCCTGCCTCGGGCATGGATGTGTGTGATGTCCTTAGGTTAGTCAGGTTTAAGTGGTTCTAAGTTCTAGGGGAGTGATGACCTCAGATGTTAAGTCCCATAGTGCTCAGAGCCATTTTTGAACCACCAACCACTCTGAGGGATCTACACCAAAACGCCGTTGAGGACTGGTACAATCTGGGCCAACTGTGCCTTGATGAACTTGTGGATAGTATGCCACGACGAATACAGGCATGCATCAATGCAAGAGGACGTGCTACTGGATGTTAGAGGTACCGGTGTGTACAGCAATCTGGACCACCACCTCTGAAGTTCTCGCTGTATGGTGGTACAACATGAAATGTGTGGTTTTCATGAGCAATAAAAAGGGCGGAAATGACATTTATGTTGATATCTGTTCCAATTTTGTGTACAGGTCCCGGAACTCTCGGAGCCGAGGTGATGAAAAACTTTTTTTGATGTATGTAATTGGCTGTCACTATTTCTCTTTCTCTTTATTCCTCTCTCACTGGCACTGTCTCCTTCACTCTTTTGCTATGTTCCACTGCCTCTGTGTTCCTCTCTTCCTCTCAAGCTACCATAGTCTCCTTCACTCTTTCTGTACCAGAAGAACAATCTACTATCTTCCACTATTTATTACTTTTCCGTCTCATTTGTCAGTGTCACTGTCTCCTTCTCTCTTAACATAAAAAGAGGGTGAATATGTTTACATGCCAAAAGTTTTGTGAAAATTTTAAAGGTAGCGAGGAAGGTAGAATCAGGCATCTCGTACCCCACTTTCCAGTCAGTCTTTTAATAGACAGGAGTATATTCGCCTATTTTGTGTAGCGATAGGAGCATTTTACGCTGGTTCCCTACTTTTCGACGCTGCAGCAGGGAATATCACTCATATGAAAAGAACTTCATGAGTCAGTAAAAATTTGATATTTTCCTTATGCGAAATTAGAATAACGTAAATCTACATATAATTTTTACACCTCGGACCGGAAATTACGTGCACGGAAATTTGGCATGTGCGTCAGTACTACAACGCCATGACAACGGAGACATTTAAAAGCACATTTTTCCGTTCTACGTCACTTAACAAATTTTCGCCTCACACCGGATTTTGTGTGTGTATTATACGTGTACAAGTAGGGTACCTGTGAACCTCCGTACATCGGAAACCGATATAGATATCAAGAAAATTTTCAAGGTTGTTGGAGATCGGGATCTTAAGCGTATATCGTAAAGATTACGGCCATTTTATGTGCGTAGCCGTCTTGGAATTCGCGGCTTGGTTTCGGTACCCAAAACACCATGTTCTTGGGATGTTTCTCGATAACGCAAAAAGATTTTTGAAAAATGGAAGTGTGGCACTTCTAGATAAATGCATAGAAAATAAACCCTTAAAATTTAAGGAATTTTCTGTGGTTATTTATTATTTAGATTTCGCCTCACACCGGACTTTAAGTGCACCGGTTGCTTATAATTTAAGTGAATCTACTCATGGAAGTCCTGTGTGAGCTGTAATTATCGTATGGCAGCAAAAATTGGTTAATATGCTAATGATTTATTGCGGAACCGATGTACTCTGGGAAAAACTTAGTTCCAATTTTGGCTACAAAGCGCAAATATGTTGCTGTACAGCAGTTGTCGACGTCTCCGATGCTCATATTGAACATATTATGTAACCTGCGGTTAGTAATACAACAAACATTGTGCCTTTCTTACTTGGTTCACCTTTTCCGCTCACGTCCCATTCCTGTCATTAGATATGGAAACATTTTTATACATCTTTCTTGCATTCACATCGTCAGATTTGCACTTGGCGGCCAAAATTAGAACTAACTTTTATCCAGAGTAAAACGGTTCCGCATTAACGCATTACAATATATACCACGTTTCGCTGCCATACGATAATTACAGGCCACAATGGACCTCTTTGAATTATAACCACCCGGTACAAGTGAGGTAACTTTGAACCTCTGTATCTTGGAAACGGATAAAGATATCAAGATAATTTTCTTGATTCTTCGAGATTGGGATCTTAGGAGTACATTGTAAAAATTTCATCTATTTCCTGTGCATGGCTGTCTTGGAATCCGTGGCTCGGTTTTTGTTTCAAAAACGATGTTTTTCGGGTTTTCTCGGTAACCGCCCATCAACTAAATGGTGCCTCTATAAGCCCCTTAAGACACAACGTAGACCACATCTAATGCAAAAACCGGGCAAGGTGGCGCAGTCGAGAGGACGACGGTTCAAGCCCGCGTCCGGCTATGCAGATTTAGATTTTCCGTTATTTCCCTAAATCGCTCCAAGCAAATGCAGGGATGGTTCGTTTGAAAGGACACGGCCGCTTTCCTTCCCCAACCTTGACAAAACCCGAGCTTGTGCTCGTCTCTAATGACCTCGCTGTCGACTGAATGTTGAACCCAATCGTCCTTCCTTCTAATGCAAAAAGGACCAACCGATTTCCTCTATTTGCCTATAGCTGGAGGAAGTTCGTAACATTCAGACTTTGACCCTGTACTGTTGGATAGTTACAGTAAGACGATCCTTCTGTTGGGAATACCAATAGTCACTAGCCCAACGGCTAGGCCCTACCTTTCTGTCACCAACAGACCCCAAGGTATGAACCTCGAAAAAATCCCTTAGTTATGCTCGGCGTTTAGGAACATATTAGGTAGAACATGCTGTCATATGCTTACCGATTCCCCATATGTCAACAATAAAAGGAAGTTCGTTGGAACATGTGTCCTGAAATACATCGATTCCGTGTTATGACCTTCAAAACACTGGTATTCGACGGGATGTCTTCCTTCCCGCAGAGACAGAGAATACTAATGGGACCGAGGCGATGGGTACGTTGAGTGTTGTGTTTGACTTTCAACATTTACTCAAAGCAGGAGCTAGCAGAAGTAGACTTTATGTGCGGTAGGGCGCATCGGAATGTTGCGCGGTTCGTTGTTTGTACTAGGAGAGCTGCCACAGCGAAAATGTCCAGATCGGAATAAGTTTGAACGTCTCCAACGCTATCTGTGCGCTCATGGGAACTTAACATCTCCTGGTTCGGAAAGAGGACGACCGAGGCCTACACTCCAGATGTAGAAGAAGTTATCTATTTCTACTTGTGAAGCGATTTAAAACGTTGGTGTATTTGTCTCGAGGGCCTGACTTCGAATACGTTCGGAATCGAATTGTGAGGAAATACGCAATACTCTTAGAATTTGGGAACTTGTTCGTAGTGGCGTGAGACATCGATGTGAGACGGGAGATGGACATTTTGAACATCTTCTGTAGAAGAAACTACCTGTGAGAAGAAAAACGTTCCGGTCAGTCACTATTCTGGAAGTCATAACTTGGATTCCAAGCATTTTCGGTCACATGTTGTAATGAACCTTGCTTATTGTCTACATATAGTGAACACGTACCTGAAATTGAGCCCTCTATTTTTTTAAACATCCCGTGTATTTTGCAACTCGTTATCGTGAAGAGCTTTGGTCACTGTGGAGACTGTAACTACATTTCTGTTTAACGAAACAGGACGATTAGCTCTTAATTTTTGATCCATTTCATGGAGTACAGAGAATTTCCTACTGGGTCTCTCATATTTGGGAATATAGATCTTATCACAATCACGAGCAGTACTTCTTTGTTTCGTTTCCTACTCCAACAGGAACTGACCTTCGTCATTTGTGTACAGTAATTTTTTCCGCATGCGAAATTTGCTTCCACATATTTATTTATTTATTGATTTTTTAGCCCAACCCTATTAGGCTTTAAGAGCCTCTTACACTGGACCAGGAACAACGTATACCACAAAATACTACAAAATGTTTTCAGTTTCTATACATACTTCTGGCTCAGTTACGTGCATCTGAGAAATTATTATGAGAATAATTATAATTAACAGTACAAGTAATGACAGTGAATAATAATAATTGGTAATAATAATAATAATATAATAATGGTGGGCATGATTTAATGTTTTCATCAAGTGAGAACCAGTAGCCGTTAAACAACAATAAATTGTGAATTTGACTCGAAGCATTGAGTGATATATTTGTCAGAATTTCAAGTAGGGGTTACGACAGTTGTTTGTGTGGTTTCACTGCAATAACCTTGATGTTGTATCAGCTTAAAAGGAAAATGTGATATGTTTTCAACTTACCTGTTTTACCATAAGTCCAGTGCTGATGGTCTATGACCGAAACAGGTAGATGACATATAGGTTTAACAAAACAGCTTGTGGTTAAAATGCATTTTATAAAATAATAACCGAGCGAGGTGGCGCAGTGGTTAGCACACTGGACTCGCATTCGGCAGAACCACGGTTCGAACCCGCGTCCGAGCATCCTGATTTAGGTTTTCCGTGATTTCCCTAAATTGCTTCAGGGAAATGCTGGGATGGTTCCTTTGAAAGGGCACGGCCCACTTCCTTCCCCGTCCTTCTCTCATCCGAAGGGACCAAGGACCTCGCTGTTTGGTCCCCTCCCCCTAGTTCATCCAACCAACCAATAAAATAGTAAAGGACATTGAGAATAAGAATCATGTGATTTTCAAAGTGGTCTATATCGACCCCCAGGGTCCAGGTCTGCTAAAGAAGAAATTGGGGGTGCATTATGGAGGTCCACGATGGCGGATCCCATTTACGCAGGCCGCAACCAAAATTTCGAATTCTCACAGAGCTTAAGTTCGCTGCTGTGCACCACTGTTCGTCTCATCGGCTAAGAGGGAGAGTGGAACAACTCTATTTTCGCTCTCTTACTCGTAACATTCAGCGACATTATAAATCAAATTTCTAGCTTGCCCTGTAAAGTGCTACTTCTTGCCCTCCGAGAATGAATAGCACTGCCCATGACGCGCCAGAAACCTCTTCGTCAGTCATTAGGTGGTGTATTAACACAACACGGCACAATAATCACTTCACAGTGGCTACACACACAATGTTCAGCCATACGGAGTGGCCGTGCGGTTCTAGGCGCTACAGTCTGGAGCCGAGCGACCGCTACGGTCGCAGGTTCGAATCATGCCTCGGGCATGGATGTGTATGATGTCCTTAGGTTAGTTAGGTTTAATTAGTTCTAAGTTCTAGGCGACTGATGACCTCAGAAGTTAAGTCGCATAGTGCTCAGAGCCATTTGAACCATTTGAACCACAATGTTCAGTGTTGCAACGTCGGCAGCTTGTGGTCTGATGGTAGCATATCGCGGGCTAACAGGTTCGATTCCCGGAAGGATTGGAGATTTACTTCGCTGGACGACTCGGTGTATGTTTTGTACTACTCATTTCATTTTTTGTCCATATTTTGTCCAAAGATAACTGATACGAAACATGGCCGAATCTTAAAAGAAATGTAGACAGTACAGTGTTATTTATTTGAAATTTCTCGTCATTCCATCATTGACGGACAAACTATTACCTGTATGGCTGTTATGCAACAATGTGTTGAGCAATGGCGCTATGAAACCATCCAAGCTGGAGAATCATCTGAAAAGTTGTCACCCTGATAAAACAGATAAGGGTTTGAAGTGATTTGAAAAACTTAAAGAAAAACTTCGATAGAGACTCGATGTGTACAGTATGTTCTCTTCAACATCAGAGAGGTGACGATGGTTTGCGGGCATCTTAGAATATGTAGCTACTTACAGCAAAATCTGGGATAACGCCCACTGTAGGGTTACACTTTATTTTACCAGCCACTGGAATGGTTTTAAAACTGTTCTACACAGACCTTCTTATGACATACACAAAATAATTCCTTTGAGCAACAAGATAGTTCAAAGACGAATTGATGAAATGATATGAATGCATCTTGTGTAATTATCTGCAAATGACCCGTTTCTCGATACAACTGGACGAGTAAACTGTGCCTGTTGATGAAGCACTATTATTGGCATATGTTCGTTTTGCTATCAACCAAGAAATCCGTGAAGAACTGCACTTCTCGAGGACAGTGCCAATAGACACCTAAGGTGAATCAATACTTATTATTTCGAAAGATTATTTCATGGAAAAAGCAATTTCTGTATCAAATATAATATTAGTGTCAGCAGATGGAGCGCCTGCCATGTTTGGGCGCTGTCGTGGATTTATAAAGCATTTAAAACGAAAAAGTACCAGAGGTATTTGCAAAAGAGTGTGTCATCCGTAGACAACATTTCGTTGCTAAAAATCTGTGTGGTACCCTTCCATTTGTCTTTAACACAGTAACCAAAATTCGAAGCAGGCATTGAATTCTAGTTTATTTGCGCAGTTACGTGAAAAAAATGGGTAGAACATATGTCGAGTACTCCATTGAAGTACACTGGCTGTCAAATGTCTTACGTCTGACAAGATTTTTCGTACTTTTTGAGACTCTTTCTGAGTTTTTGGATACTAAAGATCAGTTATAAAAGAAAATTTAATCAACTGGAAACCGGACATCCCTTATTTAACAGATCTGCTTACTAAATTTAATGAGGTTAACTGCAATTACAAGGTGACAATCTACATTTGATAAAAACAACGTCCATAATCGCAGCTTTTCTTGCCAGAATTAAACAAATGAAGCGAAACAATGGACGGTGCTGTTTTTCCTAGTTTCCCAGTCTGTCATAGACCAGCTACAAGGATGATTTTTCAGCTTACGTTCAACATTTAAATGCCCTTCACACAGACGGTGAAACAAGGGTTGAGGATGTTTTGACGATGGAAATATCACAGTGGATTATCAATCTACACAGTGATACTTAAGAAACGGATGTCGTGATTCAAGAAGAACTGACTGGAACCGACATTTACAAAGAATTTAAGGTACAGTTTAGAAAGGGGTATCAGCAGTTCTATCTTCAGAGAAACGTACCTGTTACTTATCGTGCATTATGAACCAGCACGATAAAGTTTTTGATAGCTTTTCCATTTTCATACCCCGTGAAAAGTGGTTTCAGCGCTATTGCCAATATTCTTAACAAAAAAAAAGGAAAAATGGAAATCACCGAAACGAGAAGATTTACGAATAAATCCAAAAATATTGAAACCAAATATTGGAAATTTTCTAATAAAACGTCAGGCTTATCCTACCTGTTGAACTATTTAATTATTATTTGCACTATGTTTGTATTTTTTGTCGTTAGGATTAATAAATGTATAGAACTTAACACGCTTATTTAAATTTTTAACTGTACATTTCTACAGTTGAAACCATCGAAGGGAGTTAGCACCGTATCAGATGTCAAAAGCACATTTGACATTGATGAATTTGTAAAAATTCTATATACGAAAGGCAGAGCAGTCTACCCAAAAGAGAAAAAACCGTCCCAGGGTGAGCGAGATAAAAAAGTTTGCGAACATCTGGTTTAGCACATTGGAAACCCTGTTTACTATCATCAGAAACGTGCGAAATAATGAAAGTGGAGAAAACTGAAATGACAATGAAATGGCTGTTTAGAAAGAACAGACTTTCAATAGAAGACCCTGTAAACAAGGGAGGGGGGGAGGGGATGGATGACTTGGAGACGAGAGCTGGAGACTAGTACATGGAAGAGAGAGTCATTTTGATAGAAGGGCCAACATAGCTGTCTCATGAATTTCAAAGGAATTTCATTTCTCAGATATTTTGAGGAAGATTGTTCAGGAGTCGGGTTCCTGACACAGAAAATGATTTTTAGAATATGTTTGTGTTATTTATGTACAAATATGAATTCAGTCTTTTGAGAACGAGTATTTCTGCTGTGGTGTTCAGATACTAGAGTAAGAGTTAAAGATCAACAAGAACAGGTGTAATGACTGAGAAGACGATATAGCAAACACAGGGTATGATGATATCTATACTTATCGGCACGTAGTCACGATAATCGTTCATAGGTGAACGTGATATGGTCGAAATAGCGTACATCACAAATGCATCGGACACAAGTATTCATTTCTAGTTCAGCCGGGTTGAGCTCTCAAACGAAAGTGCTTGGAGAATAGAATTACCATTATCAAGTATGGGAGCTTTAGTAATCCACGAGTTTTATTTTAAGTTTGATAGAAAACATTTTTTTTATATTTCCGTAAAGAATGAAGTGACGCTGACATCTTACAGAGTGCAGTTGTGTATTAACTCCAATCATATTTACGAGACGACTCAGCAGATGCGATAATCACAGTTAATACGATTCGACGACATAATTACCTGCAAGTTTCTTGCAGACTAAGAAAGAAATATTTCCGTGCTTTTTAGGATTATCTGAACTGAGAGGTAATAAGTCTTTTGTGAGCGACTGAAATTTCTTACGTTTACGATAGGTTAAGTTTCAAACTTATGTCCTCCGTCCACTCTAATAAGGCAAGTACATTGAGGTGACAAAAGTCACAGGATGCCTCCTAATGTCGTGTCGGACCTCCTTTTGATGGGCATAGTGTAGCAACTCGACGTCAACTGTATGCTTAGAAATATTCATGCCCTTAAAATCTCTAAACGTCAACTCTTTCGGTTTGTTATTTGGTAATAGCAACGAGTAAGTCACGAATATTGAACACTAAATCATAAAACGTATTCGCAGACTGCGAATGCGGGACCACCATAGCTATACAATTTGCTGAAAACAAACTGCAGACTGCAGACTGCGAATGCGGGACCACCATAGCTATACAATTTGCTGAAAACAAATGAAAATAAATTCGTAGTGGACCGGGACTCGAAACCGGATTTCCCGTTTTACGCGAACTTCTGCCTTAACCTATTTGTTTTCTTTTTTTCCGCTTTACGCGAGAGATCGCCTTAACAGCTTTTTTTCTTTTTTTTACTGAGTACGAAAGGAAGAAACAAACACAAAGAAACACTTCCAGAACTCGCCACATGCGGCGTCGATACTCCGCGAGCGCCGCATTTTACCAAATTTCCAATTCTGACGGACACAGATGGGGGCGGACAGATAGCCATTTACCACAATCTTTGTGACCTCCCCCCCCCCCCCCCCCCCCCCATGGATCAATCGAAGCACAACACATGACTTCACTCGTGGGATACCAATATGTTGCATAACTGCACGCAGGAATCCATGATCGATGCGATCGAAAGCACTGTCAGAACCCAGCACAACAAGAGCGCCGTGGAGACGGCATGTTTGCTTCAGCACCACTACATTTCTATAGGTGCTCAAAGCCGTAAACAATTTTGTGGTGCGTCTGGGGCAGGTTTGATCAGTGTAGATTTGAGCCTCTCACTGAGGATGCGTGTGAACAGTCCGTAGCCGGTGTTTAGCATTGTCAATCGGCAGAAATCAAGCGAGTGAGAGCCTCCGCCGGGTTTGGACACTGAATTCAAGAGGTCTTCAGCTAATTCAGATGGTTCTTGACAAACGGTGTTCAGGAGTTCTCTGTACATCCCAGCCCACGTTGGGACCTTAAGATAAAAAACCTTTCGTAAAATTCAAGAGAGTCCATCAGGGCCTGGCGTTTTGTTGGGAGCACCACACAGTGTAGACTCTCGTAGTTTTTCCAAAGTCACCCCCCCCCCTCTCCCCGACAAGAGTGTAGCAACATCTTGTGGATGCCGAGAGACGGGTAGGTTAGACAGGACTTCCGTAACTCCATGTTGTAATCTCGCTCGTAGAGAAGTGTATATGACTGTGTGCATGCTCGAATGATATCAATGTGCGTTTCGGCTCGTCGTCCATCCTCCATCTCGACCTCTGTAATGAGCTGCCTCTTGCATCGTCCCCATCTTGAATGATATGGTAGAGGGAAGGTCGTTCTCCACCGAAATCATCTGTTGCCTTCGCTCGCACCCGCACGCACGAGAGACGTACTGTGGTGATAAGTAGCAAGCGCGTCTTGATGTGGTGCTCTGCCGATTTTCGTCCTGGCCATGGGGGTTACACAGACACTTCGCAGAGTGTAGTGTAGTAGAAATTAGTGGTCGCGGTATACCAGCGCGCTCTATCACGCCCATAGATGGCTGATGTTCGGTAGAAGGCAGGTATGACACACCTAACCACCACTCGAGTGTGAAACCATAGACAGTAGATGCTGTTGGCATCTGTTCCAAGTGGACTCAACTTTGCATCCGCTATTTACCTCATCAAGAACAGCCACATTGAGGCAAAGGTCAGTTGGACTCCGAACCTAATGGTGGACACACTGGGTGGATGTACTGCCTAAAATTGTTTAAATAAAGACTGTCTGCAAAATTAAGACTTACGTCCGTCCTATCCAGCACAGGCCGAGTCCTTTTCCCACCATTTTCCCCCCACCCCTAACCACCATTTTGCATTACGTAATGGGAGGGATGACAGCGCACTCTGGTGGTGGTACTGTGTACTAGGTCCAGACGTCATGGTGAACACACTGCTTCCCGCCATTTTCCCCACCCCCAGACCACCATCTAGGATTACATTATGGAATTAACAACAGCACCCTCTGGTTGTGGTACTGTGCACTAGGTCAGCTTTAGTCTGGACATTGTGGTGAAGACACTGGATAGCTATCCTGCCTCAAATTGTTTGAATAAAGACTGAATGCAAAACAAAGACTTAGGTCCAGCACAGTCCTCTTCCCACCATTTCATAGGAGGAGGTGGCGGTCGGAGGACTTCGGTTAGTTGAGGTAACCCAAGTACCCTTTCTTTCCCGCCATTTTCTTAGGTTAGTTGAGATAGTCAAAGTGGCCTTTCTTTACTACCAAAATTCATGTTTCCTTCCAATCCTTACTAAGAGGTAGCGGTGAGATGACTTAGGTTAGTGGAGGTAGCCCAATTGGCCTACCTTCCGGCCAATTTCATGTGTTAGTAGAGGTAGCCCTGGTGTGTTGCATCGTCCTGACGGAATTTGAACTTCTGGCCAATTTCTTGGGGAGGGGAGGGGAGGGGGGGGGTTAGGTTAGTGGAGGTATCCCAATTGATCTATCTTCTCGCCAAAATTCAAACTTCCCACCAAAATCCGACATCTTGGATGACGTCATAAGATGATGACACGGCCATCATCTTGGATGACGTCATCGCCGCCATGTTTGATAATGTTACTTGGGGTGATGGCGGCCTAGTCCCCCTACTCGGGAGAACACCGGAGCCCCTTCCCAGGGATGCACCCACAACTACATCTGCCTTTCAAGATCCAGTGTTATCGACCTCATGTTGATGACAACAGCCTAGAATGGCATAACCTACAACCGCCGCTTCCTATCTCTTCACCCTGAAAACACTCCTCACCGTGACTACTGTCCGCGGCTCGTAGTCTTGAGGTAGCGTTCTCGCTTCCCACGCACGGGGTCCCGGGTTCGATTCCCGGCGGGGTCAGGGATTTTCTCTGCCTCGAGATGACTGGGTGTTGTGTGTCTTTCATCATCATTTCATCCTCATTCACTCACAAGTCGCCGTAGTGGCGTTAAAGAACTTGTGGAGCTCCAGCCGAACCGCCCCGCGAGGGGTCTCCCGGCCCCCAATGCCATACGTTCATAATTACCGTGACTACTGCCCGTCTATAATACCAGGGATAGCCCCGGGATTTGATGAAATAACCACACATCCACGCCATGATCAATGTCGACGGGATTACATGTGCACTCAAAATCCGTTTGCTGCAAGATAAATTACGAGCTGCGTATCTGGATGTTGTTTTCCTTTAAGAAATCTGACCAGGACTCTACCTTGATACCTACACATATGATGCCTATGCCCTGCCTTCAGATGTGGCCAGAGGAGGCACAGCTATGCTGCTCAGTGAAGGGATTATGGTAACATCGTATTTACTGTCGGCCAGTGGGGTCACACTAACGGTTGGGACAGTTCGTCTGGTGAACCCGTACACTCCTTCCATAACTGACATGCGGAGAGAACGCCACTCATTTTATGCCGAAGACATAGCATTGCCTTTTCAGGGCAATGCCGGCAGCTGGAGATTTCAATTGTGTGCTCAGTCCATCTGACCAGATGCCACACTATACCACCTGTCTGGCACTTCAGGCACTTGTAACGGACTTGGCTTTGTTTGACACATGAATCATACAACATAGTGAGCGACAGGCATACACCTACTTCTTTAGCCATTCCGTGAGCTGTTTGGATCGAGTTTACATCACACACGGCCTGCAATCAGCAGTTGTCGACGCTGAGATGTGGCTGGCAGCGTTCACAGACCACTTAGCGTATGTGTGTACCCTCACTTTCCCCAGCCAACGCTTCCAACGATGCAGGGGGGCTTGGCGCCTCAATGTGGCCGTTCTTGATTAGGTAAATTGCGGATGCAATGGCAGGAAAATGACTCAGCCTGTACTGGGCTGCAGAAGAGAGGAAGGAGTGTACGTTATTTATTTTGAGACGGATTTCACATAATGTATTTATTACACTGATACAATACACACGCTCTGAAACTCTTGGGGTCACGCCACACATCCTACATACCTGCAAACTACTAGTAAATTACCGAAATAATGCATATTAAAGGCTCTGCGGACACGCAAACAACTCCTAAATTGCAGAAATAATGCACTACACAGCACGCAGACATGCAAACTACTCATAAATAATGCAGTACACTGATGTGCAGACACGAAATCAACTCTTAAATAGTCAAAATAATGCAGTACACAGCATACAGACCCGCAAACTACTCGTAAATCATCGAAATAATGCGGTACACTGCTGTGCAGACCTGCCAACTACTCGTAAATCACTGAAATAATGCACATATAACGCTCTGCTAACACGCTCACAACGCTTGAACAGCCGAAAATAATCCACTACACAAATACTCAGTGCATGTAAAAAATGCTTTCAAACTTTAGTCAATCACAACATATCAGAGTCTCCAACACGCGCACACGTAGAAGCGGCCACGAGCCACCGCCACTGCCTTGCATAGCAGCTAAAAGGTTCGCATTGTTATACTGACGTCACAGAACTCCAAGGCGCGCTCACACGCCTCTGGACACGTGTTTTTACCATTGCTGACGTCACAGATCGCTCTGTAGACATGTAATCGACTGCTTTCTCTCGATCGTGGTCCTAACGGGACATGCGAGACGCGTCTAGCTGTGCACGCATGGCTGACGCATCACCGCGAAACGTTAACGTGGCTACTCACCAACTAAAAGGTTCTCAAAGTTATAGTAACGTCACACGGCTATGTAAAATAAGAGCCAAGTCGACCTCTTGAAAATTGTATAGCATCCCAGAAATAGTTAATGATCGCTCTAGTAGGAGCTTTTATGACGTCTCAGCTTATCTGCATGGGAATTCTTGTCAATCGTTAAGTCTCGATTTCAACAAACACTCCAAAAAGCAGACGTTCTCACCGCTATGTAGAGGCTCCTACGTCCCGACACAAAGGATGTCTTGTGAAATGAATGGAGCATTATGATAGGTTCTTATTGAGTTTATCCTCCGAATTACTGATGCCACCAGTTTGGAAGCACCGTCCGCCTTTCTTTTCTGCGTTCTGCAGACTAGTCTTTCAGTGGCAAAAAGCTATTTTGCACAGATCACCATATTGCACCGACAATTAAACCTTACAAAGTGGCCTACAGATCGTCAAATACGGAAAGACTCTTACTCAGTTCCACTGCTCTGCCACTGAGGACAGGAGCTTGAATATTAGAATTATCCGTATACGCAAATAATGTTAAGTTGCGCTGTAGTTTGTAGTTCACGTTGAAGCAGTATAAATTGCTAAGTAAATCAATTCACAGGATGGAGTAAGACAAGGACATACCCATACCATCGGATCGTGTCTAGTAATGAACTGGTTTTAAATTGATATTTGGATTAAAAAGCTGTATTTATTTATTAATGATGTTGTAATAGATTATAACACGCTGTGAAATGTAGTACAAAATACTAGTGTGTTGTCCACAGAACTTGCGTATAAGGCACTGTATACGGACACGAAGTCGAACGAAATATATCGATGGTTTGCCCTTGAGAAGTATCGGTTAAGTGGCGATACACTGAGATATCGATACTCACGTTTTATAAAAATATTAAGAGTATAAACGCTATGTCGGTTCTAATCTCTACAACTATGTTTCGATTTCTCTCTATAAGGGAGAGAGTCGATTTTCACAAGTTTTAAATACACTGACGGAAAAAAATCGCAACACCAAGAAGGAGTTATGCGACATAAACCAAAGCTGGTAGGCGTGTTTCCACATCTGAAAGATGTCTATTCAAGTTTCGCGCCAGTGGCCTAGCAGTGGCGCTAGTTGCGTCACTATGAGGATGCAAATCAGGTTTGCTTTAAATACGTGCTGCAATGGTAGTGAGTGTCAGTTACCTTTGACTTGATGTTAGTCAAGAATGCCTTTAAGGCGACAAAGACGCAGTTACCCATACGTCACTGAGCTTGAACGTGGCCATTTAACAGGGCTACGAGAAGTTGGATATTACAGAAAGACTAGGCAGGAATGTAGTCACTGTAGACGATTGCTGGCAGCCTTGGTCAAGGGGAACGCACGGTCGCAATAACACCAGGCTCCCGACGTCCACATGGCACTACCTAGTGTTCGGCGTATAGTACCTCATTTGCGGCAGCAATTTGAGCAGCGGTTGGTATAAGAGTGATACAACCAACTGTTACAAATAGGATATTTCCAGGACAGCTCCGAACCAGACGCCCCGTAGGGTGCATTCCACTAACCTCAAACCACCGACATTTGCGATTTCCGTGGTGTCAAGTCAGAGCTCGTTGAAGACCACGGTGAAGGTCTGTTGTGTTTTCTGATTAAAGATGATTCTGCCTCGATGTCTGTGATACCCTTGTGTAGGTTAGAAGCAGGCCTGGAATCAAACTATCAGCGTGCTCGACACATTTACCGACACCTGGAGTATGGTCTGCGGTGCAATTCTGTATGAAGGCAGGAGCACTCAACCTGAATGCAAATTCGTATCTTAGTTTGGTGATTTGACATGTTGTGCTGCCATTCATGAACATCGAGTATAGATTTAAGTGTCAGGAAGTCGTTTCTGAAAGTATTTGTATGGAGTGTAGCCATGTATGGAAGTGAAACATGGACGATAAATAGTTTGGACAAGAAGAGAATAGAAGGTTTCGAAATGTGGTGCTACAGAAGAATGCTGAAGATTAGATGGGTAGATCACGTAACTAATGAGGAGGTATTGAATAGAATTGGGGAGAAGAGGAGTTTGTGGCACAACTTGACAAGAAGAAGGGACCGGTTGGTAAGACATGTTCTGAGGCATCAAGGGATCACAAATTTGGCATTGGAGGGCAGCGTGGAGGGTAAAAATCGTAGATGGAGATCAAGAGATGAATACACTAAGCAGATTCAGAAGGATGTAGGTTGCAGTTGAAGTACTGGGAGATGAAGAAGTTTGCACAGGATAGAGTAGCATGGAGAGCTGCATCAAACCAGTATCAGGACTGAAGACAACAACAACAACAACAACAACATCCAGGGAGTTTTCCAAGAGGATAACTCCCTCCCACACACTACTGCTGCTTCAACCCAGCATGCTCTAGAGAGAGTCGACAGGTTGCCACGGCCTGCTCGATCACCAGATCTGTCTCCAATCGAGAACATAAGGGACATCATCGGACGACAACCCCGGTATCATCCACAACCAGCATTAACAGTCCCTACATTGACTGACCAAGTGCAACAGACATATAACTCGAGCCCACAAACTGACAACTGGCATCTATACACAAGAACGCATGCACTTTTGAATACTTGCAATCAACATTGTGGCGCCTACATTGGTTATTAATGTGGCTTATCTCGCACTTACACGTTGCAACGTCAACCACTTCAATGTAATAACCTAGATAAATGTGTTTCCCAAATTTTCCATATATTAATTAAGTTTTGGTGTTGCGATTTTTTCCGTCAGTGTATAATAATATAAGCGTTAAATCAAGAAATGATTTTATTTTACATTACAGATTACATTTCTTTTAAAGAATTCTGACTTGAAATCTGAAATTACAGAAGAGAATATCACATAAACAGCTGAATAGTAGCCAAAAGTAAATAAATCAAATGCAACTTAAGTTTCAAATTCTTATTCCGTACAGTCATCAAAAAACAATACTTTATCTAGTCGTTTCGCTGATAATCTGTTAGCCGGCCGTTGTGGCCGAGCGGTTCTAGACGCTTCAGTCCGGAACCGCGCTGCTCCTAGGTCGCAGGTTCGAATCCTGCCTCGGGCATGGATGTGTGTGATGTCCTTAGGTTAGTTAGGTGTAATTAGTTCTAAGTCTAGGGGACTGATGACCTCAGATGTTAAGTCCCATAGTTCTCATAGCCATTTGATAATCTGTTACGTGACTTTTACAACAGGCTGACTGACACTGGAGGGCACAGAAGTTACTGGAATCGTCAGGTACCCGTTAGCTGGCTTATAGAACCGGGGAAAAAACTTCCATGTCTTTCGGTTGCTTTGAAGCATTAGCCCACAGTTGTGACTCTGGTGTTGCCACATTAAGATACATTCCATCTTTTTGAATAGCTATAGCAGGTTCGAAAGAGGCAACTGCTCCATATCTTTTATTTGCTTTGTGTTAACGTCTTGTTTTAATATCAAAAGTCATACACCGTTTCAAAACAAGATTCATTATCTGGACGGGTAATAAAAGTGTACGAGGCAACTTCAAAAAGTAAGCTACACATTATTATGGTAAGCGAAGTAATTTTTATTGAATATTGCACTACACTTATGAGTCACACAGATACATGACGCTATTTCTCAACATTATCATCAAGTCACTGAATACAATGGTCGGAACGTTCTACCAATTCTCTGGTAATCCATAAAGAAAAGTGGGACTGCAGCCGGACACCTAGTACTTGAATAATGACAACAAAACCAGTTGCTGTATTTGAGCCTACCGTCGTTTATTCTTTTTAATAAATGTTGTGTCGATACTGGTAGCATATATTAAAAAGAATAAACGATGGTAGGTTCAAATAAAGCCGCTGGTTTTGTTATCATTATTCAAGTTCTACCAATTGCCCAATACCTCGACGTTAGAAATCCTCATCTTGGCCACGAAGTCATTCGAGAACCGCTGAGTGGACTTTCTCATCGTTGGAAAGTCTGCGATTGCTGTGAATCAGTTCCTCGACTGCCTGAACATCGTCGTGTGAAGTAGATGTCGATGTCCTTCCTTCCCGCTCAGCATTAGCCACGTTTGTGCGGCCACGGTCAACATTTCACTACGACTGGACGCGACGTTGAGGAATACCACGGTCACTCTTTATGCAGTTTAGACGTTTTGGCAGCAAGAAGCCTACTGGCCCGCGTACTTCAACTTTAGAGAACGTTTCCAGTTGACGCGTCTTTTGATTCCCACACTGAAGTGCACCTTTAATCCGTACCGCAGCAGGACTGTGCAGGAAACCCAAGACACGGACTCTCTTTTGACAATGCGTCACACTTGTTACCGTGGGATGACGTGTGCAACTTAATTTCTGATGTCCCTGCGTAATAAAACATTACTAGGATCGTTCGATACCTACTGCACTGAAGCGCCAAGGAAACTAGTATAGGCACGTGTATTCACATACAGAGATATGTACACAGGCAGAATATTGGGCTGCGGTCGACAACGAACATATAAGACAAGAAGTGTATGACGTAGTTGTTAGATCGGTTACTACTACTGCAATGGTAGGTTATCAAGATTTAAGTGAGTTTGAATGTGGTGTTATAGTCGGCGCACGAGCGATGGGACACAGCATCTCCGACGTAGCGTGGATTTTCACGTATGACCATTTCACGAGTGTACCGTGAATGTCAGGAATCCGGTAAAACGTAAAATCTCCGACATCGCTGCTACCGGAAAAAGATCCTGCAAGAACGGGACCAACGACGACTGAAGAGAATCGTCCAACGTGACAAAAGTGCACACTTCCGCAAATTGCTGCAGATTTCATTGCTGGGCCACCAAACTTCTCAGACATGAACATTACTGAGCATATCTGCGATGCCTTGCAAAGTGTTGTTTAGAAGTGGTGTTCACCCCGTCGTACTGTTACGGCTTTATGGAAAGCCCTGCAGGATTCATGGATTCAGTTCCCCTCAGCAGTGGAGTCAGTTCCCTTCAGCACTACTTCAGTTATTGTTCGAGTCTATGCCACGTCGTGTTGTGGTACTTCTGCGTGGACGTGGGGGCGCTACACGATTTTAGGCAGGTATACCAGTTTCTTTGGCAGCCGGCCGGTGTGGCCTAGCGGTTCTAGGCGCTTAAAAAAGTGGTTCAAATGGCTCTGAGCACTATGCGACTTAACGGCTGAGGTCATCAGTCGCCTAGAACTTAGAACTAATTAAACCTAACTAACCTAAGAACATCACACACATCCATGCCCGAGGCAGGATTCGAACCTGCGACCGTAGAAGTCGCTCGGTTCCAAACTGTAGCGCCTAGAACCGCACGGCCACTCCGGCCGGCTAGGCGCTTCAGTCTGGTACCTCGCGACCGCTACGGTCGCAGGTTCGAATCCTGCTTCGGGCATGGATGTGTGTGATGTCCTTAGGTTAGTTAGGTTTAAGTAGTTCTAAGTTCTAGAGGACTGATGACCTCAGATGTTAAGTACCATAGTGTTCAGAGCCATTTGTACCATTTTTCTTTGCCTCTTCAATGTATAAAATAATGAATAATAATGGTATGAATAGAAATATCGAGCAAAAAGAATTATTTGTATCGAGATGGAAGTGCTCGGTTCCAAGAAGTACCCATACTTTTTCTGTGTGCCTAGAAGTGAACAGGGCCCAGCTTGACATGCGCGTTTAACGCGACGCGTTCCGCAATGTGCCGCTTTATGGCTATCGATGAAACATTACTTCACGGGTGCTAATAAAAGGCTATTATTTCATTTGTGTGTGTTATGCGCAGTATAAATGCTGCTTACTAGAGACCATAACGTGGCTTCATAATTTAAAATATCACATACGAAGTGCAACAGTATCAGCAGCAGCAGGGAACGGCAACAAAACGTAATGATATCGCTACCCGATGAAAAGACGAGCGCATTAATATTGTATCTGTGAACTACAACCAAGACGTGAATAACACCAGGGTATGAAAAACGAATGTCGCAAGATTCAATCAGCTCTCGCAGTTGTCTCGAGAATAAGCGCTTGGAACTCTGAGCGGGATTTCAAGATTAAAGGTACAAAAACGCCAGAGGCGAGATTATGTTGTCAAGAGAAGATGGCTACGGTTACGTGATCGTAAGCTTCTGCATTACGTACGTGATGAATTTATGGAGACTGATATGGACTTGGAGCGGGTAGCCTTGACATTATTTATTATCCTCCTTTGTCCACTGGCGATTCGTAAAGTTTACGCACGTCGCACAACTACAAAACGTCGACAGTGTCCAGTAAGGGTGTTCTGACGTTCCGTGTTTCAGTGTGCGATGGACTGCAAAGTTCACTGAAGTTTGTGCTAAGATGAGTCACTAGAAATGTATCTGCTGCAGCAATATTGAGATTATATTGTTTCATTCTTCATTAATGAGGAACCAAGGCGTTTCTTTTTTGGAGTACGAGTGGCAAGCAATTTCAAAGATACGTAGTAAGGTTTGTGTTTTCTTCTACTCTGAGTAATGATGAAGATTTTTTAGATTTTTCTCATGAAATTTTGCTGTTTCTGAAGTACTCAAATTAAAACTTCGTCTACATCATTTCCTTTATTCATTGTGTGTATACTGCTATTTGTCGTTATTGCTAGTGTAACGTAATACATTGTAAGATAAAAAAAAAGTGCTAATGGTAGCCACATTCGCAGACGCCAATACGGACTAAAGTCGCTTGGCAAAGAGGTGATTGCGTAGAATTTGGGACCCTCAGGCTGTGCACCGGTTTCATGGGTATCTCAATAATCTCTGTGGTGTTTAATACCACAGGAGAAGATGACACGTTGACGTTTATCCCAGTGACTCTTTAATTTTATTCTAGATTAGGATGTGTGCCAGCACCAAATTTCGCTCTCTGTTTTCCTTTCAGAAAAACTAAAAAATAAAAACAAGGATACAATACTACATCGTAGAAACAATCGCCCACATGAAACACAACTTTCCCAGGACTAATTTTGAGTAATACAAATAGCGCTGGCAAATTGTTGTCCCTAACAGTTTCCCTATTGTAGCTGCAATTAATTGCTATGCCATGGATACTGAATACAATTCTCTCATACCACCTGCTTCCAATGTCTCATATTAGTAGGCAGATTGTGAGAATTTGGGAACGCTCTGCACTGATGCGTGGTCGAGAGGTTCTAGACACTTCAGACTGGAACCGCGCCACCGCTACCGTCGCAGGTTCGAATATTGCCTCGGGCATGGATGTTTGTGATGTCCTTAAGTTAGTTAGGTTTAAGTAGTTCTAAGTTCTAGGGGACTGATGACCTCAGAAGTTAAGTCCCATAGTGCTCAGAGCCATTTGAACCTTTTTTTGCACTGATGCACCCTTGCCCCCTCCCCTTACAAATCATGCGATTTTGCTAGATTTCTGCCCCCTTGCCCCTCCCGCTATCCCTCTGACATAGACCAGCTGCTCTTTTAAAAATGGTGAAAGATATAAAACTCTTGGAAAATTCAAAATTTAGCGAGAAATTAAGAAATAGTCCATTTGTGACAGAGGATTGTTCCTCTACTCCTATGACGTCAGTGTGGAAATAAAGCTGTTGTCTGAAGTATAAGGTGATGGGAAATTAAAAAATCCATGATGGTGTTTTGTCCTGTTGCAATCTTTTTTTTTCATTATGGGACTTAACTTCTAAGGTCATCAGTCCACTAGAACTTAGAAATACTTAAACCTAAATAACCTAAGGACATCACACACATCCATGCCCGAGGCAGGATTCGAACCTGCGACTGTAGCGCCTTTAACCGCTTGGCCACCACGGCCGGCCTGTTGCAATTCAAAGGGGCTAGTTGCCCTATGTATAACATGGCGGGAAATTCTAAAAATGGCCAGAAATTATAAAAAAACGGCAGGAATTACCAAAACTGGTGGGAAATTCAAAATTTTGTGGGAAATTGAAAAAATTCGCCAGGTGTGAGAACTCGCGCACTGAGATTTTTGTACAAAAATAATTACGTATATGGACAGTTCATCCAGTCTAGGAATCGTGTATCTCAACGATTTTCGCCTGTTATCGACATTGCTACTGGCAAGATATCGATCGCAAGGATTCCAAGACTTTCGAGAATGTTTTAATTTTAATATGGAAGTCGGAAACAAACGACAAAAGAAAGATCTTTTTCATGTGATATAATTACAAAGTAAGAATTTTCTGATTTTTTTTCTTTACTTGTACTGTGGAACCTTGCTTCTTCTCAAATGTTACGATTCAAAGTCAACAGGAAGAACCCCACAGGTTTTAATGACTAAGTTCGTGAGTGTCAAAATATGTAACATAAATGGCCATATCTTTTGATTGCATTGACTTAGAAGCTTAACATTTTTATGCCACCAAAAGACCATAGACTTCAGTGTGTAATGTAAACTTCAATTTGATACGTCTGCCCGTTCCTGAGAAAATGGGAACTTAACAGATGGATGGACAACAAGAAAGTCTGATAACCAAAGAAAAAAAAAAACATGTTACATAATTAAAAAATTTTCCCTTTACTTGTACTGTGAAATCTTTCTTATTAGAAAATTTTATGATGCTTTACCAATGTGAAGTACCCTTCTTTTGATGAATGAGTTGCGCATATCAAACTATGAGACGCAAATGGCCGCATCTTTTGAGTACACTGACTTATGACCTAAAGTTTATTTTAGCCCAAGGGACAACAAAGCGATCCTATAAGCCTTCCGTTATTAGTGATTGAGGTATAGAACTCTATAAATAGCCCATTTGTGCTACAGCCTCCTACAGAAATAAGCGTCAAACGAAAAATCTACAAAGAACGAAACTTGTCTTGTTTAAAGGGGGAAATCAGATGGCGCTATGGTTGGCCCGCTAGATGGCGCTGCCATAGGTCAAACAGATACCAACTGCGTTTTTTTTTTTAAATAGGAACCCCCCTTTTTTATTACACAATCGTGTAATACGTGAAGAACTATGAATGTTTTAGTTGGACCACTTTTTTTGCTTTGTGATAGATAGCGCTGTAATAGTCACAAACGTATAAGTACATGGTATCACGTAACATTCCACCAGCGCGGACGGGATTTGCTTCGTGATACATTACCCGTGTTAAAACGGACCGTTCACCAATTGCGGAAAAGGTCGATATCGTGTTGATGAGTGGCTATTGTGATCAAAATGCCCAACGGGCGTGTGCTATGTATGCTGCTCGGTATCCTGGACGACATCATCCAAGTGTCCGTACTGTTCGCCGGATAGTTACGTTATTTAAGGAAACAGGAAACGTTCAGCCTCTTGTCAAACGTCAACCACGACCTGCAACAAATGATGATGCCCAAGTAGGTGTTTTAGCTGCTGTCGCGGCTAATCAGTACCTTCCACATCATAACAGTTTTCCGAGCTATTGATCAATGGAACACGTAACTAACTAACTGATTCAGTAGCAGACAAATTGCGCGAGAATCAGGAATGTCAAAAACGTCTGCATCAACATCGATTGTACCCGTACCATATTTCTATGCACCAGGAATTGCATGGCGACAACTTTGAACGACGTGTACCGTTCTGTCATTGGACGCAAAAGAAATTACGTGACGATGGCAGATTTTTTGCACGCGTTGTATTTAGCGACGAAGCGTCATTCACCAACAGCGGTAACTTAAACAGGCATAATTTGCACAATTGGGCAACGGAAAATCCACGATGGCTGCGACAAGTGCTGATTTCCTACGTAATGTTCTACCGAAGTCACTACAAGATGTTTCACTGCATGACAGAATGGCGATGTATTTCCAACATGATGGATGTCCGGCACATAGCTCGCGTGCGGTTGAAGCGGTATTGAATAGCATATTTCATGACAGGTGGATTGGTCGTCGAAGCACCATACCGTGGCCCGCACGTTCACCGGATCTGACGTCCCCGGATTTCTTTCTGTGGGGAAAGTTGAAGGATATTTGCTATAGTGATCCACCGACAACGCCTGACAACATGCGTCAGCACATTGTCATTGCATGTGCGATCATTACGGAAGGTGAACTACTCGCTGTTGAGAGGAATGTCGTTACACGTATTGCCAAATGCATTGAGGTTGACGGACATCATTTTGAGCGTTTATTGCATTATGTGGTATTTACATGTAATCACGCTGTAACAGCATGCGTTCTCCGAAATGATAAGTTCACAAAGGAACATGTATCACGTTGGAACAACCGAAATAAAATGTTCAAACGTACCTACGTTCTGTATTTTAATTTAAAAAACATACTTGTTACCAACTATTCGTCTAAAATGTGAGCCATTTGTTTGTGACTATTACAGCTCCATCTATCATAAATCGAAAAAAGATGTCCAACTAAAACATTCATATTTCCTTAAGTGCTACACGTATATGTAATAAAAAATGGGGGTTCCTATTTAAAAAAAAAAACGCAGTTGATATTCGTTTGACCTATGGCAGCGCTATCTAGCGGGCCAACCATAGCGCCATCTGATTTCCCCCTTCAAGCTAGACAAGTTTCGTTCTTTGTAGTTTTTTCGTTTGACGCTTATTTCGTGAGATATTTGGCCCGGTCTCGATCAATGGACCACCTTGTATATACACAAAATGTGCCGCACAGGTAATTTGTTCCTCTATAGTATATGCGCTTTTAGTCTTCCAACAGCTGGGAATACTCACAGCACAGTTTACAAGTAGTTTAAGGAATTATACACTTTATGCACTTTAACTTCACTTGAGATAGAATATTTATTTACTGTTTCCTTGCGCGAAATAACACTAAACTAAATGCTATCTCTTTGGTACAGCCAGCAGCAGTGAAACTTAACTTACTGTACAGACAGTAAGTGGTAAGTTTCTATCGGACCAAACTGCTGAGGTCATCATTACAAACGATACACAGATGGTGTGCAAAACAGTAAATTCACTGAGACAGTGTGCAAAACTAACTCACACACATGGTGTGCAAAAAACAGTATAACTCGCACACTTAGTGGGCAAATTCACTCTCCTACACAGTAAGCAGTCACACACTATCACTCAAAGATATGTACTGCTGTATGCATACAATCTGATAAGTGGATCACACTATTCGACATACACACACACACACTTTCACCATATCCACACACACACACACACACACACACACACACACACACACACACATATGTATGGAGAAAGATCTATAACTTACCATAGGTAATGGTGCATAAATTCCAAATTTAGCCATTCGATGGTCAACATTTTGAGAGGTTACGCAATTAATCGATTTACAACTTGAATGTTGGAGTCTCATAATTCTCACTAGCCTTATGAAGTAAAAATTAATGAGTAGAAACCTGTTTATCTTCCTTATTATTATACACAATGTATTAAAATCATTTTATAAAAACATTTTTCATATTCAATACAGAGTATCACTTCAAGATAAACCTATAATGGTGTGAAACCAGTTGTGTTGACTAATAAAGGAACCTGTATACAGCCAATGCGGCTTTGAAGAACTTTCATTCTTTTTTAAAAATTATTTTAAAGGATTTTTGAGATTATTTTGGCGAATTTTTGAAAAAAGTCTTCATAGTAACAAGGTAATCATAAAGCTTTAATTATACCTCTCAAAAAATGGAGCTGTGACCATGAAACTAGGTGATGGTGTAAAGCCTTCACCCTCGAATGCGACGATTTTTTCCAAACAATGGAAAAATTGGCAGAGGCCCTGGTTGTAGAAGTCGGTATTATGGTTGTTGAGGAATGGTTCAATCTCAAAACTCACTTCTTAGTCGTTCCGAAAATGCCTGCCACGCAATGTTTTCTTCATACAAGGAAAGAGGAAGAAGTCACTAGGTGCCCTGTGAGGCAGTGCCAAGGCAAGGCTAGTACCTCGCGACGGAACTAAAATAAACTGTATGAATGCACGGTGTATGCTCTTTCGTACATGTCCGGAAGAACAGACAACACGCATTCATATAATTGATATGCTTAGATGGGCAGTGGATCCACCTTCTGCAGTGTGGATGCACAACTATGTCCGACTGCTTGCGGGCATCTCAGAATAGCGAGCGTGGAGGAAATGGACAGACACTGCGAACAAGTGGGGCTCGGTTGGAATGTGTCTCGGCTGTTAGGCCATCCGAGATATTTCACGCAGCTGCGAAACGCTGTGTCCCGAACGGAGCAGTGTTTAACGCACCTGCGTAGTGAGCAGGAGGTCGCGGGTTCGAACCCCAGTCCGTTGCACATTTTCGCTCGTCGTCACTGATGTCCCGCTGCAGTTGACAGCAATGATCCTCTTCAGTTAACGTGCAAGTAAACTAGTCGGTGCCAGAAGCAACGACGAATGAGAGACGGTGGCGTAGTCACGCCCAGACGAAATTCCGTACGCCCCCGCATCGGCTCACTATCTTACGTTGGAGCGCAGTGAGCAATCGTCGTCGAAGCCGAGCACCGTCGTCTCTTTACCGACCCAGCACTGCGACAATTGTATTAAACAAAGCATTGCATAAACTTTTATAGTCAATTGTACTCTGTAAGGAGAGACTAGTTTCTCGTCTGTATAAAGTGATGCGTTAATGTTTTGTGGCAGTAATAAATATCCGTGACATTCGTGTCGACATGCATTGTTACAGAGCTAAGTACTTCATCTTATTCAAGTTGTAATAAAGTGATCTAATATTTTATACGTTGTAGCATCACTTCGGCCTCCTCTAGGAGTATAGGTAAGAACCCACCACTATAACCGACCAGTGTTATTTCCTCTTGTACAACAGAGGCAAAATTTACAGCACAAAGAAATAGCGTGTGTGACTGTACAGTGCAGAATGAGCTGGGGCACTGTCACGGAGCAACAACATACTCTTAGGAAACTTTTGCGACGCTTTGTCTTGACAGCCACACTAACTTCCTAACCTCCTCAGAAGATTTCGGTAGTATGCTCCTGCGACGGTTTGGCACTTACGAGCATAACTGTCAGAACGACACCGTGTTAGTCCCAAAAACCAACTCGCCCAGTAGTGGTTGGGTTTCCGCCTGTTTCGGCAGTGGTGAATCCACATGTCTACACTACTTGCTTTCCTCTTTTGTAACGCAATGGTTAGCACACTGGACTCGCATTCGGGAGGACGACGGTTCAAAACCGCGTCCGCCCATCCTGATTTAGGTTTTTCCTGATTTCTCTAAATCGCTTTAGGCAAATGGCGGGATGGTTCGTTTGAAAGGGCACGACCGATTTACTTCCCAATCCTTCCCTAATCCGATGGGACGGATGACCTCACTGTTTGGTCCCGTCACCCAAACCAACCAACCGACCTCCTTTGTATCTGGATCATAGTGATACACCCAGCAGTCGTCCATGGGAGTTAAGCAACTGAAGAAGTCATCTGGACTCACCCGACACAGATGCAATATTTCCATTGCCGCCTCAGTTCGGTGGGTGTTCCGATTGGGTGTCAGCAGTCGTGGAATCCAGCGAGCGGCGATGTTCAAAACATCATTCTAGATGCCCAAAACTGATCTGTGATTGATTTTGCACTATCGCCTCCACTTATCTCGCCATTCTCGATTCCTCACAGAAGATGATTTGCCACCGCGTTGTTCGTCATTCAGTCCTGTTTTCAGGATGAGATTTTCACTCTGCAGCGGAGTGTGCGCTGATATGAAACTTCCTGGCAGATTAAAACCGTGTGCCCGACCGAGACTCGAACTCGCGACCTTTGCCTGTCGCGGGCAAGTGCTCTACCATCTGAGCTACCGAAGCACGACTCACGCCCGGTACTCACAGCTTCACTTCTGCCAGTATCTCGTCTCCTACCTTCCAAACTTTACAGAAGTTCTGCTGCGAACCTTGCAGAACTAGCACTCCCGAAAGAAAGGATACAGCGGAGACATGGCTTAGCCACAGCCTGGGGGATGTTTCCAGAATGAGATTTTCACTCTGCAGCGGAGTGTGCGCTGATATGAAACTTCCTGGCAGATTAAAACCGTGTGCCCGACCGAGACTCGAACTCGGGACCTCATTCTGGAAACATCCCCCAGGCTGTGGCTAAGCCATGTCTCCGCTGTATCCTTTCTTTCGGGAGTGCTAGTTCTGCAAGGTTCGCAGCAGAACTTCTGTAAAGTTTGGAAGGTAGGAGACGAGATACTGGCAGAAGTGAAGCTGTGAGTACTCGGTAGCTCAGATGGTAGAGCACTTGCCCGCGAAAGGCAAAGGTCGCGAGTTCGAGTCTCGGTCGGGCACACGGTTTTAATCTGCCAGGAAGTTTCAGTCCTGTTTTACTACACAGGAAGTGTCTGCTCCACCCAATCGCTGTGTCATATAGTGGCGCATTGTTGCCGTTTACTTCTACCAACGCAGCGTGGATTGTGTTCTCCTTCAAATACAGAAAAGGAACTACCATATGAGCCTCCTCTTTATCAATGGGTTGCGTTGTTTATTTGGACTCCTCTAAAGGCACGCCACACCGTGGGTACTATGGACTGGGATTTTCAATGTACATTATGCGATAAAAAATGTCCGAACACCTACTAGTGGACATTAATATGGGGAGTGCCCACCTTGGGGTTTACGAAGGCTCGAACTCTGCTGGGGATGCTTTCAATGAGGTGTCTGAATGTCTGTTGAGGGATGGCAGCCCATTATTCCTCAGGAGCCGAAACCAGAGTAGCAAGTGATGTTGGATGTCGGCGCCTGGAGCGGAATCGACGTTCTAAAACATCCCAAAGGTGTACAAATAGGTTCAGTTCGCGACTCTGGGCAAGCCAGACCATTTCAGGAATGTTCGATTTGTTGTGAGAATTATAGGAAAGCGTAGTTAATCTGCAAAGGGACACTAGTGAGACACGTTGTTGAGTGCTGTTCGAATGTTTGGCATCCGCCTCAGATCAGATGAAAGGAAGACATCGAAGCAATTGAGAAGCGGGCTGCTAGATTCGCTACCAGTGGGTTCGCACAACAGCCATGTATTACGGGCATACTTTGGAAACTCGATTGGGAATCACTAGAGGGAAGGCGACGTTCTTCCCGAGGATCACTATTGAAAAAGTTTAGAGAACCGGCATTTGGGGCTGACTGCAGAACGATTCTACTGTCGCCAACGTAAATTTTCCGCAAGGACCACGAAGATAAGGTAGAGAGATTAGGGCTCATACAGAGGCATATAGACAGTCTTCTTTACCTCGCTCTATTTGTGATTGGAACAGCAAAGGAAATGATTAGTGCTGGTACAGGGTACCCTCTGCAACCTACCATACGATGACTTGAGGAGTGTGTACGTAGATGTAGATGTCATTGTCTGCAAACCATTATCTCATAGATAGTGCTTGATGGGAAGATACATTATCGTGCTGATACAGTCATTGTATCTGAAACCGAATTGTTCCTATACTGTACGCCGTACACAATGGTGGTGAAAGCGTTCATACCCTTCCACATTTCGGGTTTTCTTACGTCCAATAAAGGTAACAAACACTAACCACGAAAAACACCCGCATTCTGTAACACCACTTCCTCCATACTTCCCCGTTGCTACTACACGTGATGGTTAGGTATAGTTCTCCAGGAATTCGACAAAGCCAAATCGTTCCATCGGACTGTCACAGAGCATGGCGTGATTCATAACTGGAAATGATTCGTTTCCAGGATCAGCTGTCACACCAACTGAAGCGTCGCTCGAGCCGTCCTCTCTTGGGACGTGAAAACGCACGTGTCGAGGAGTGTGGACGTGTCACTACACTTCCAACCATAAAATGATTAACAGGCAATGAGATGCAACAGTCAGAACTTATGAGCAGCCATACTATATGAAGTACAATTTCGTATTTGGCGGGTATTTTTCATTGTAGAGTACGTGGTAAATATAAGCTGATGCAGAGCATCAGCAAATTGAGGATCTCTAGAAAACGAGTCGTTGTACATACGACTTGGTGTGACGTCATAAGCGCGTGACTGCGTGTGAGATCGCTCTCTAAGTTTTCATATATTTTTAGGTTTCAGATACATATTTTAACGGTTTTTGTGATAATATTTATTATATAAGTGACTTATTAGTGGTTTCTTCATTCACCTCTGCCTTTCTTGTGTTGTGACCTGATATTTGTGAGTGTTTCGTATCGAGCAACTTAATCTCTTACCTGTGTTTACATTCCGCGCTGACCAGTTGCACCTGTAGCGGAGCATTGAAAGCTAAGTACTAATTATTTGCTTGTATATAGTTGTTTATTTAGGAACCCTAGTAGTCTTCAACCGGTGTTCTTGGTGTTTTCTGGTGAAATAATTTCAGAAGAAATTTTTGGGAACTGCTTTCAGTTTCGTTACTATGTCGTTAGACGTTTGATTTTCTTTCTGTGTTAGTCTTTTGTTATATTCTCATTTGCTGTTGATTAATACTGTCAATAATAGTAGTTACTTCCCTTGAAGAGCAAGTTTGTGATTATTGTAGTCAGTTTTTTAACATCTTCTTAGTGTAGTAGCGGAACTTAGATAAAGTAGTTTTCTTGTTTCAATAACTGTAAAATTTTACCATGAGTGAGAAGTGTGGGCTTTGCCGTAGGTTCGTGAGTAGTGGATTGCGGTGTGAGACTTGTTCGAAGTATTTTCACTGGGGGGAATGCCGTGGGGAAGCCAGTGGGCATTCTGGTGAGATCCTCTCCTGGAACTGCAGGTTATGTAGCAAGAGTAAGTTGATAGAGGAGCAGGAGGGTAAGATCTGTGCCCTTCAGGTGCAGTTGAAAAACGCACAGGAGGAGCTAGATAGGATGAGGAGGGAGAAGGGGGTTGGGGAATGGGAGCTGGCTGTTGGCAAGAGATCTGCTAGGAGAAGGAGATTTTCAGATAGTTTTACTATTGGTGTTTGAGATAGATATGACCAACTGTCAGCGTCTAGTGGGGAGGAATCTCTAGTAGCTGTAGATGTAGGAAGTACGCAGCAGACTTCAGCTGTTACGGTGGCTAGGACAGTTGCAAAGTCTAAGAGAAAGAAGAAGGTTCTGCTGTTAGGTAGTTCTCATGGTAGAGGTGTAGGCCAGCAGTTGCAGGAAGTGTAGGGGGGTGAGTACCAGGTCACCAGCATTGTGTAGCCTAATGCAGGATTGGCTCAGGTGACTGTTAACATAGGGGGGGGTTATGTAGGGATTTTACTAAAGAGGATCAGGTAGTGATTGTGGGTGGGGCTGGTAATAGTATTGATAGGGATGGGGAGTATGACATAGATGGTGACCTGGAAAAGATAGACACTCAGACTGGCAACACGGCCGGCCGAAGTGGCCGCGCGGTTCTGGCGCTGCAGTCTGGAACCGCGAGACCGCTACGGTCGCAGGTTCGAATCCTGCCTCGGGCATGGATGTGTGTGATGTCCTTAGGTTAGTTAGGTTCAACTAGTTCTAAGTTCTAGGGGACTAATGAACTCAGCAGTTGAGTCCCATAGTGCTCAGAGCCATTTGAACCATTTTTTTGAACTGGCAACACGAATGTGCATTTCGTGGAACTGTTTCAGCGTCACGATCGGCCTCATCTTAATACAGCCGTCAGGCGTAATAACATGAGACTTGGGGGTGCGCTGATGACAGAAGGCATGAGTCGCATTTCAGTGGTGACGGTGGAGTCTATCAGCAGGACGGGTTTCACTAGACATGGCCTGCACCTCAACAGGTATGGAAAGGGGAGGTTGGCAAAGCTTATAGGTGACAGCATAGGTGGAGGTGGTGGGATCACTCATGGGAAAATTCCTGTAGTAGTGGGTGTTAGAGTTGTACATTTTTTAGATTGAAGCCAGCTGATAGGTATTCCTGCTTAAGGGAAGTCTCTCTAACAAAGGAACCACTTTCGACAAAGCTTAGGTATCCGATTAATGAGGGAATTAGTATATTTCATCAAAATATACAAGGTATTAGAGATAAAGTTAGTGAACTGCTTATAGATGTTGACTCTGAAATTATTGGTATATCTGGCACTTCTTAAAGAAGGAGATAATTAAGAGGCTTCCTTTACCAGGATACAGGTTGGTTGGCAGCTTTTCTAGGAGCTCTTTGCGGTGTGAGGGAGTAGCCATGTATGTGAAAAACGGTATCCCATTTGAGTCAATTGATGTATTGCACTGAAAAGGTGTTTGAATGTTGTGCAGATGTGGTTAAATTTAGTGGAGCTAAACTTCTAACTGTTGTTATTTATAGATCCCCAGACTCCGATTTCACAACATTTTTGATAAAGGTAGAGGAGGTTCTTGAGCCGGCCGCGGTGGTCTCGCGGTTCTAGGCGCTCAGTCCGGAACCGCGAGACTGCTACGGTCGCAGGTTCGAATCCTGCCTCGGGCATGGATGTGTGTGATGTCCTTAGGTTAGTTAGGTTTAAGTAGTTCTAAGTTCTAGGGGACTGATGACCACAGCTGTTAAGTCCCATAGTGCTCAGAGCCATTTGAACCATTTGAATTTTTGAGGTTCTTGATTCACTTTATAGGAAAAACAAAAAGTTTGTTATATGTGGTGACTTCAATATTAATTGTATAAGTGATTGTGCAAGGAAAAGGATGCTCCTTAATTCATATAATCTTATGCCAACCGTATTCTTTCCAACGAGAGTGCAAGGGAACAGTAGAACAACCATAGACAACATTTTTGTTCATTCCCCATTACTAGAAGGGCATTCTGTTAGCAAAAAGGTGAATGGCCTTTCAGATCATGATGCACAAATTTTAACTCTAAAAAATTTTTGTGCTGCAACACATGTTAAATATAGTTATCAACTTCTTACAAGGGAACCTCCCCATCGCACCCCCCTCAGATTTAGTTATAAGTTGGCATAGTGGATAGGCCTTGAAAAACTGAACACAGATCAATCGAGAAAACAGTAAGAAGTTGTGTGGAAATATGAAAAAAATAAGCAAAATATACAAACTGAGTAGTCAATGTGCAAGATAGGCAACATCAAGGATAATGCGAGCTCAGGAGCGCCGTGGTCCCGTGGTTAACGTGAGCAGCTGCGGACCGAGAGGACCTTGGTACAAGTCTTCCCTCGAGTGAAAAGTTTACTTTCTTTATTTTCGCAAAATTATGATCTGTCCGTTCGTTCATTGACGTTTCTGTTCATTGTAATAAGTTAAGTGTCTGTGTTTTGCGACCGCACCGCAAAACCGTGCGATTTAGTAGACGGAAGGACGTGCCTCTCCAATGGGAACCAAAAACATTTGATCGCAAGGTCATAGGTCAACCGATTCCTCCACAGGAAAACACGTCTGATATATTCTATACTACACTGGTGACGGCATGTGCATCACATGACAGGAATATGTTGTCGACCCACCTAACTTGTACACTTGGCGAATGGGTAAAAAGATTCTTCTACCTTACCCGATTTAGGTTTTCTTGTGGATGTGATAATCACTCCCAAAAAAGTGATGACAACATAAGAGTTTGTCACATAAACTGCAACAAATGAATGCAACAGTTTCACAGTCGCACAGTTTCCCCGTGCTCTGTCAAAACATATGTTTTTAACGTTTTCAATTTTTTCCATGTGTAATCCGTCAAATTCTGCATATGTCCAAGCAAATCTGAACATGTTCTGGAATTTTGGAGAGCGAAGTTGATTATGTGCGAGTGCCTGAACTTTGATAATTGCCTGAAAATAAAAACTTAAACTTCTCACCCGAAGGAAGCCTTGAACCAAGGACCTCTCGTTCCGCAGCTGCTCACGCTAACCACGGGACCACGACGCTCCTGAGCTCACGATATCCTTGATGTTGCCTATCTTGCGCATGGACTAGTCAGTTTGTATATTTTGCTTATTTTTGTCATAGTTTAACACAACTTCTTCCTGTTTTCTCGATTGATCTGTGTTCAGGTTTTCAAGGCCTATCCACTGTGCCAACTTACAACTAAATCTGAGGGGGGTGCGATGGGGAGGTTCCCTTGTTGGGAAAGCTGATCCAGTTGCTGTAGAGACCTTTGTAAACCTTATCAAGGAACAAGAGTGGCAAGATGTTTATAGTGCTGATACAGTAGACGATAAATATAATGCTTTCCTCATGACTTTTCTCGTGATCCTTGAAAGTTGCTTTCCGTTAGAACGTTCAAAATAGGATACTAGCACAAACAGGCAGCCTGGGTGGCTGACTAGAGGGATAAGAATATCCTGTAGAACAAAGTGGCAATTATATCAAATCGTTAGAAACAGTCAAAATCTAAATGCAGCAGCCCATTACAAACAGTATTGTAAGATGCTTAAAAAAGTTATTAGGAAGGCAAAAAGTATGTGGTATGCACATAGAATAGCTAAGTCTCAGGAAAAAATTAAAACCATATGGTCAGTTGTAAAGGAAGTGGCTGGTCTGCAGAGACAGGTCGAGGATATAGAATCAGTGCATAGTGGGAATGTCCGTGCTACTGACAAGTCGCATGTACGTACAGTATTTAATAACCACTTCCTGAATATAGCAGGGGAACTAAATAGAAACCTAGTCCCAACAGGGAATCATATAGCGCTCGTAGAAAAAAGTGTTCCGAGACTGTTGCTTGAAATGCTCCTCCATGATACTGACAGGAGGGAGATTGAGTTAATAATTAAATGACTAAAGACCAAGAACTCTCATGGATACGACGGGGTATCTAGCAGAATACTGAAGTATTGTTCTATGTTTGTTAGCCCAGTACTTAGCCATATCTGTAACTTTTCCTTTAGGAGTGGTCGGTTTCCTGACCGATTAAAATACTCGGTAGTGAAACCACTTTATAAAAGGGAAGACAGAGATAATGATGACAATTATAGACCTATTTCTATGCCATCGGTGTTTGATAAAGTTATCGAGAGGGTTGTATATACAAGGTTACTGGAGCATTTAAATTCACATAATTTGCTGTCAAATGTACAGTTTGGTTTTAGAAATGGTTTAACAACTGTAAATGCTATATTCTCTTTTCTCTGTGAGGTTTTGGACGGATTAAATAAAAGATTGCGAACTCTAGGTGTTTTCTTTGATTTAACGAAGGCTTTTGACTGTGTTGACCACAAAATATTACTGCAGCTGTTGGACCATTATGGAGTAAGGGGAGTAGCTTACAATTGGTTCACCTCTTACTTTAAGAACATAAAGCAGAAGGTAATTCTCCGCAATATTGAGAGTGGTAGGGATGTTCAGTCCCAATGGGGCACTGTTAAGTGGGGCGTTCCCCAAGGGTCGGTGCTGGGGCCACTGCTGTTTCTTATTTATATAAATGATATGCCTTTCAGTATTACAGGTGATTCACAAATATTTCTGTTTGCTGATGACACCAGCTTGGTAGTGAAGGATATTGTGTGTAATATTGAAACAGTATCAAATAATGTAGTTCATGAAATAAGTTCGTGGCTTGTGGAAAATAATTTGATGCTAAATCACAGGAAGACTCAGTTTTTACAGTTTCTATCTCACAATTCAACAAGAACCGATATTTTGATCAGACAGAATGGGCGTATTATAAGCGAGACGGAACAGTTCAATTTCCTAGGCGTTCGGATAGATAGTAAGCTGTTGTGGAAAGCCCATGTTCAGGATCTTGTTCAGAAACTAAATGCTGCTTTATTTAACATTAGAACAGTATCTGAAATAAGTGAAAGTTCAACACGAAAAGTAGTCTACTTGGCATATATTCATACGCTTATGTCATATGGTATTATTTTTTGGGGTAATTCTTATGATTCAAAAAGGGTATTTTTTGCTCAAAAACGGGCTGTTCGAGCTATGTGTGGTGTAAGTTCGAGAACCTCTTGTCAACCCCCATTCAGTAGTCCGGGAATTCTGACATTGCCCTCAAAGTATATATTATCTTTAATGTCGTTTGTTGTTAGCAATGTTAGCTTATTCCCGAGAGTTAGCAGCTTTCACTCAGTTAATACTAGGCAGAAATCAAATCTGCATGTGGAATGCACTTCCTTCACTCTTGTGCAGAAAGGAGTGTAGTATTCTGCTGTATCCATTTTCAGTAAGCTACCACAAGAACTCAAAAATCTTAGCAGTAGCCAAAACACTTTTAAGTCTAAACTGAAGAGTTTCCTCATGGCTCACTCCCTCTATTCTCTCGAGGAGCTCCTGGAAGAGCTGAAAAATTAAGCAAATTTCAGTGTTACATTGTTGATTTTCTTTATTTAAACTTACGAATTGTCAGCTGAGTATGTTTCTTATATTTCATTTTATCTGTTTCTACTATCGTGTTATAATTTCATGTGTTGACTCGTTCCATGACCATGGAGACTTCTCCCTTCTACTATCGTGTTATAATTTCATGTGTTGACTCGTTCCATGACCATGGAGACTTCTCCTTAATTTGGTCCCATGGAATAAATAAATAAATAAATAAATTTGTTATAATAAAATTACAGGAAGCTACACACCGGTGGCCAAAAATTTCCTATGTTTGATATTTTTAGAATTATAACTTGTGTTTTACGAAAGCATACCGTTTCAGTGCTATGGCACAATCATGATCTATCAAAAGCACGTCATTTTGGTACAGTTTGTCATAGTTAAAAATCAAATAATGACATTAGTTGATAGTCTCTACGTAGTGTATACCATATAGGTGTCGAAGCTGTAGTGTAGTTGATGGTGTCGTGGGTTGTGACGAGAAAGACAGTACGTTGGCGTGCACCTCCCTCCAAATTTTTTCACCTTTTGTCTTCTAAAACATTCTGGGTGTTCCTTATTAATCAAATAGATGTATTACCTGCGACAGTCGGTGTTATTTATTATAAATAATGTGTTTTCTGCCAGTCTTGTTGTATAAGCCAATGACTGCAACGTTTCCCCAGTGGCCAGAAACCTTAATGTGACTGTTAGTCTATCTCAGAAAATAAACACATGTTCCATGCTGTAAGCTTTTGCCATCATGAAACTTTGAGTGAAATATATGTATCTATCTCCTGGTTTCATAGACCGCCTCGTGTTTGTATCTTGACAGGAAATATATTTTTGGATGACATGAGCAGCTTCAAAAAATTCTCCTCTTCCATTCAAATGAAATTACGAACCGAATCTCGATCTCGAAATCTAAGTGATAAAGTACGTCGTGGCTTTAGAGTGTTGGTAGTCAATGCAAAATCGAGAATATCGATATTATGCATATCAAATTGACATCAAACACTATAATTTAAATACATTTAGTGATTTAAAGAATAATTCCTACCAGTGTGTATCTCAAATCGTTGTACAGCATTATATAGTGTTCTTCTACCAGAAAGTCTATGTTCGAGCCATCGAAGAGTCCAGGATGTTCTTCACAATTTTCTCTACTCTTCTTCGACAATTGCTAACGGAGTTAAGGCAGCTATTTTAGGCGCGTCCATTTTCTTACAGATACCGTGATAATTACGCGCCAGATGCAGCCGAGAACTGCTGCTGGAGAGCGCTGAGGTCGTAAATCACGACGAGGAGTACGCTCCGTGAGGTATAGAAGGTCGTGTCACAGTGTACAGCAACCTCGAAGGGCACCACGCCTGGCGGGCTTCGCAAAGAACATCACGTCCCGCGTGAGGACAGCTTCAGTAACTATAAGAATGTGTGGCGCATGAGGAGCTGAACGAACATTCTTCTCCATTCCTTTTAAATCCCGATGCTAGCTGGACTGCTATCAGCATTCTGGTATTCACGAGAGATTCCTTCCATTGATTTTTTACAACCACCCTTCACAATGCTTGATGGACCAAATTCTGCCTGGTCTTCGTTTAGCTGTGGTTTCCACTAAACGATGATATCACCAACAACTGGCTTGGGCAGCTTTAGAGGGGTTCAAATGCCCGTAATGAACAGGACATCCAGCGACAAGTCCACGTTCCAAGTCACAGAGCTCTCTGTTCTGGTGTCACTGCTTCTCTGCTAACAACACAGTACTCACCACTTCCTTTTATACTGGCGGGTTCACCTCTCGTTACATCTAGTATTCCATTACGCATTAGATAGGAATATCTGGATACTTGTGATCAGATATTTATATTAAGAATCCAGACATATACCTGCAAATAAACAAAAATATAAATAATTACGTTGCTTTATTTTGTGGAGGTGATAATTAAAATTATATGACTATCCCTTGTAATCTACCCCCTCCTTCCAACTTGTAGCTATCATCCACATTATTCTTTTATGAAGATTTGAGAGAAGCGAAGATTAGAATAAACTTTTTAGTTTACTTATCTTTTCATGTAGAGTTGACTCCAGTTCTTCTTGTCTAGGGGTCTGATTCTTGAATCTGAAATTCTCACAATTTAGGTCCTCATAGCTGAATTAATTTAAATAAATTTGAAGATCGTTGGTGCAGAATTTTTGTTGCTATGTTAATATATTTTGTCACATTTTAATATATCGTACAGTCTTCTGATTTTTCACATTAACAAACTCCAAATGAAGATATGAGAGAAGCGAAGATTACAGTAAGCTTTTTAGTTTACTTACCTTTTCATGTAGATTTGACTCCAGTTCTTCTTGTCTAGGGGTCTGATTCTTGAATCTGAAATTCTTACAATTTAGGTCCTCATAGCTGAATTGATTTAAATAAATTTGAAGATCGTTGTTGCAGAATTTTTGTTGCTATGTTAATATATTTTGTCACATTTTAATATATTGTACAGTCTTTTGATTTTTCACATTAGCAAACCCCAAATTACATTGTTCGCACAAAATACAAAAATACATCTGTTCACATCAGATGCATGCTTACCACTGTCTCACTCAGCGTAAATAACAATATTCCAGAGGGTTTGCAATTTTTCTTGACAAATGAATTTCTATTAGTGTCGATTATTATTTCATAAATGAATCCAGAAATAAACATAGTAAACAGTACTAGATTACGTAATTAATAATAGAAATTTTAAGTGTGCCAAATAATTCGTAATTTCAAATGCTTCTAAAAAAATAATTTTAACTGTATATTCAGAACTACCCGCCAGGTTAGCCGAGAGCGCTAATGTGCTGCTTCCCAGACTCGGGTAGGCGCGCCGGCCCTGGATCGAATCCGTTCGGCGGATTACCGTCGTCGGTCGGTGTGCCAGCCAGCCTGGATGTGGTTTTTAGGCGGTTTTCCACATCCCGCTAGGTGAATACCGGGTCGGTCCCCACGTTCCGTCTCCGTTACACGACTCACAGACATCTGAACATGCTCGCACTATTCCATTAATTACACACAACGCAGACAGCAGGGGTACACTAATTCCGTCCGGGGGGGGGGGGGGGTACAGGATGGCGGCAGGAAGGGCATCCAGCCACCCCTTTCCACTAACCTTGCCAAATCCGTTCCTAACAATGCCGACCCTGCGTCAGCGTGGGACATGGCACCATTAAAAGAAAGAAAGAAAGGAACTGTATATCCAGAACTAGTACTTATCGATCGTAACATCCAAAATAAAGTAATTCCTTTTCATAAATTTTAGCTCGAAATATAACAAACTGTGTATAAAATTATATGAAAGTTTTCAGAGAAGCAGTTGAGATAATACTGACTTGTTCAAAATTCGGGAAATAATGCTGGTATCGACAACTACTGTTGAGGAAAAGTAATGCTAGAGGAGGATTTCCCGTTACACACTCGTACTTAAAAATAAAACTGCTGTAGAGAATCGGCAGAAAACTCAAATCAGAAAGACAAAAGTTGTTTCGAAGCACAGTGTTTCTGATTCGTCAACGTGCACACCACACGGTTTTCAGATTTTACCCACTTTGCTACTTTCGTTTTACTATCGACTGTCTTAGGCCGATCATTCATTTCTTTCTGTTGTCCTTCAGGCTGTCTATTTATGCACAGAGAGGTGTTATTGTGATTAAGGTACTGGATATGCGTTCGAGGGGAGTGTTATTCAAATCTCTGAGCGCCCATGTTCGTTTAGGTTTTCCACGGTTTCCCTAAATCACTTCAGGTGAATACTGAATTCGTCCTTTAAACAAGCCACGTTCGCTCCTTCTTCCATCTCTGTCCATTTGATGGCATAAGTATTCACTTTCACGTAGTATCAAATAACGTGATAGTGAAATAAGTCTTTGTGCTGAAACTTCCTGGTAGGTTAAAACTGTGTGCTGGACCAAGACTCGAACTCTGGACCTTTGCCTTTTGCAGGCAAGTGTTGTACAGACTGAGCTACCCAAGAACGACTCACAACGCTACCTCACAGCTTAACTTCCGAGGTGGCGCAGTGGTCAGCACATTCAGGAGACGACGGTCCAAACCCACGTCCGGCCATCCTGATTTAGGTTTTGCGTGATTTCCCTAAATTGCTTCAGGCAAATGCCGGGATGGTTCCTTTGAAAGGGCGTGGCCGACCTCCTTCCCCACCCTTCCCTAACCCAATGGGACCGATGACCTCGCTGTTCGGTCCCCTCCCTCAAAAATCAACGGACCAAATTCCGCCTGTACCTCGTCTTCTACCGTCCTCACTTCACAGAAGATCTTCTGCGAAGCTTGCAAGACTAGCACTCCTGGAAGAAAGGATACTGTGGAGACATGGCTTAGCCACAGCCCGGGGGATGTTTTCAGAATGAACTTTGCCCCGAGTTTGAGTCTCGGTCCGGCACATAGTTTTAATGTGCACGAAAGTTTCGTTTCAGCGCACACTCCGCTGCAGAATGAAAATTTCATTTTGAAGTCCTTGTGCTATCGGAGTCTTTCGCGGTGTCATGCTTCTATAAAATCTCCTCAGTTTACAAGACATGTCACTTCGAATAATACACTGGAGCTTGGTTGACACGATGTTTCACTTACATAGGTGCGATAGCATCACTGGGCCTCTCTGGAAGGTGGCCTGAAAATCGAGAAGATTTTATGAAGGCAAGTCTTTAATTGTGAAATTACTGGGGATTCAAAGTGATTCAGTAAAGTCAGACGCGCAAGAAACAGCTTACTGTGACTGGCGGCTAGAGCATCGCTTTCGTACAGAGTGCATTCATTCAAATTACGTGTTCCCAGGAAAGTGTAGCACTGGAATATACGCAATCTGCGTGTAGGAGTGGTAAACAAATGTCGTACGTCATGCAAGCAGAATACTGGTGTACATGGATAACAACGTATCGACTGACGTGCAACGTCCACGCAGCTCCCAGAGACTTCCAACAGCCCGTGCCAGTTAGTCTGCACTTGTTGACGTGTTACAAGAAAAGTACCCCAGTTCGAACTGCTATAACGAAATAAAAATTATTTTAAGATACAGATTACTTCGTAAAGCTTTCTGCTCCGATAGAAAAACAAAAATAACTTTTTTAGTAGCCATGTATTTTTGCTCTTCCGGTAATTGAAATTTGCATCTGTATCAATTTCGGACATCTTATATCAAATTATTTCCCGGGACTGCGAAGGAGTTTTCCTTGGTGGACGACTGGATGGGTGTACTCAGCTTGCGAAGCGGCCGGGAGAGCGATATGCTGACCAAATGCCCCCGTATACCTCATCTGTATGACGCCGCAAGACAGAGTATGAGGACGACAAGGCGCTCGGTTAGACATCCCTTGTGCCTTCACGGCTTGTACAAGGAGCTTAACTAGAATTATATTTGAAAATTTCTTCAATTCATGTTGAATAAGAAGGACCACTACGACTGTTAAACACAATTGTTCGAAGACACGCCTGGTCTCGCAAACTGCATTTACATCATCAGTTGTTCATAGTCAATCCATCTGTTTAAAATTCGGAAAAAGTACATTGCAACAGCGACACTTTCTCCCCAGGCTGTCTACATCGGAGGTTTCGGGATGCCTTTAGCCCCGTTTTTTATTTATGGACGTTCGCACATTTGTGGGTCACAAATTTTAAATACCTTGATTAGAATGTTGGAGAATGTGCTTCTTCCGGCTTCTAAGCAGATCGCTTCTGTGGATTGACTGTAAATATCTGATGAGGCAAACATGATTTATGAAACCGGTAGTGTCTTTGAATAAAGATTTTTAATAGTGCTTATTGAACATGGAATATTTCGATTATTTCGACCGTGAGTGCCCTGTATACGAAGTGTTATATTTCTGTATTGTTTGTTTCGTATTACTCTAGCCATGTCTCTTGTGGTCAAGATGAAGATTGTATACTGTATATCTCTACGACTAGTATGTGGATACGCGTGGTGAGTTCAAAGAATAACGGCAGATTTTGGTTTTCGAAAAGAATTCTATTTATTCGTCTACATCAATGTATTTTATGCCAATTGATATGCCAACTTCATCAACGACTTCTCTGACTGATTCGTCGATCGTTCATAATCATTTATTTCATTTTCTCCACAATTTCTTCGGTTGATGATGTGATGGGGGAGTGCAGGGCGACCGTCATCTTCGACGTCTTCACGGTCTCCTACTGAACGCTTATACCGCTCGTAAACCTTTGTATTACTCGTAGCAGTCTTACCAACAGCAATACTTAACATTTTAAAACTTTGTTGTCCTTTATTCCATTCTGATAGAAAAACTTAGTACAAAATCTCTGATCCACTCTTATGCAAAATAAATAAACACCGATGTTACCAAAACACATGTAACCGTTTTGAGAACTGATAGCTTACTATACATTCGGTATGGGTAACATTGCACAGATACTTCTCATAAATTTTAACAAGCACTAAACGCCAAAGAAAACAGCTCGTCGGCCGGTGTGGCCGTGCAGTTCTAGGCGCTTCAGTCTGGAACCGCGTGACCGCTACGGTCGCAGGTTCGAATCCTGCCTCGGGCATGGATGTATGTGATGCCCTTAGGTTAGTTAGGTTTAAGTAATTCTAAGTTCTAGGGGACTGATGACCTCAGATGTTAAGTCCCATATTGCTCAGAGCCATTTGAACCATTTTAGCCAAAACAGCTCGAATCGGATAAATATAACACCCGAAATCACAGAATTCACGTTACTCTTTCAACCAACATTGCACTCAAGAATTACGCACGATGAGCTGTCACGGATACGAGGCGTCCCATATACACGAGCACTAACTGCCATTCTTGAATGGATGAAACGTTTAATGATTTGATCAAATGGACTCGAGAAAATTCGAATCTAATTAACATACAGTTTTTTTAGCTGTTTGAATGCAATAGGACAATAAAGTTGACAAATTGTAGGCCTGGCATTCAGAGATTTTACATTACTTTTATTACTTGCACAGAATTTCTAGTTGGTGTGACGAATGACAGCTTGATCTAAATGTAGAAAAACGTAAATTAATGCAGCTGATTAAGAAAACGATCCAGTAACATTCAAATACAGCATTGGTAGGGTGCTGCTTGACACAAACTCATAGATATGAAATGGAATGAGAACGTCGTGTTGGTAGTAGGGAAGGCGAATGTTCAACTTCATTTTATTGAGAGAATTTTGGGAAAACGTGGATCATCCATAAAGGAGACTTTGTACAGAAAGCTAGCGCGACCCACTCTTGAGTATTGCTCGAGTGTTTGGGATTCCCACCAGGTCGGATTTGAGGAAGATATCAAAGCAATTCAGAGGCATGCTGACAGGTTTGTTACCGGTATGTTCGATCAGCGCGCAAGTATTACGAGATGATTCGTGAACTCAAATTTAGAGAAGTGGCATTCGAGATTGAGTGTGGAGCGATTCTACTGCCACCAACGTACATTTCGCGTGAGGACAACAACGATAAGATGAGAGAAATTAGGTCTCGTACGGAGGCTTTTACACAGTAGTTTTTTCTCACTCTGTCTGTGTGTGCAACAGGTTCAAATGGCTCTGAGCACTATGGGACTTAACTTCTGAGGTCATCAGTCCCCTAGAACTTAGAACTACTTAAACCTAACTAACCTCAGGACATCACACACATCTATGCCCGAGGCACGATTCGAACCTGCGGCCGTAGTGGTCGCGCGGTTCCAGACTGTAGCGCCTAGAACCGCTCGGCCACCACGGCCGGCTGTGCAACAGGAAAGGAAATGATTAGGAGCGGTACGTGATACCCTCTACCATGGACCATACGATGGTTTCCGTAGTATGTATGTGGACGCAGATGTTAGCGGCCAATGCTTTTTTATACTAAAATTGTGTTGTAAAATAAGCATTCTTGACACCTAACTGCAAACGACTTCCCTTATGGTACACTGTCTTCAAGCGCTCACATTGTACTCAAGTGCCCTCTCTTTGTTCGAAAGCAGTAACAAGATATAGATTAAATGTATTCGCAACTGCGAATATGGGACAAGGGTCAGCTGTAGAATGAAATGATGACAGTGAAAATACGTGCCGGATCGGACCCAAACCAGGATTTCCCGCTTATTGCGAGTGGTTGCCTGACTCACGGCCAGATCCAAACTTCCGTATGTCGTGAATCGTGCACGTACAACCTGTACTGGTACACCCGTTATGTATGTTCTCGTACAGGTGAGACTTTATACTTGAAAGTCGCTTGCCCGGTGTCAGCGGATAAATACGATATTACAGTACCCGTGCATGCTCGTCCAAAGGAACTTTGCATCGTAATTCAGAATAACACAGGCAGTGCAATATCGTAACGAGATACAGTCAGCGCAAGGCAGTCTGCAGCTCTCCCTGTGTGAAGGCCACTGATTTAACCCAATTCTCTTTTATATATCATCTATACTTTACTGACAAAATCAACGTAATTAAAATTGGAAAAAATAAATAGTCTGTTCGAAAATGTAACAAATTTTCATTATAGTCGATTACCGGCTATCGCCAACCAGGCGTCTCACAGACCGTCTTCACACTGGGTCCCGCCTGAGACAAGAAGATTGAATTGCTCTGGTACCGGCACATCTTCTCTCAATTGTGATTTCAGTGCTTTTGTGTCGGTCGTGTAGGCGTTTCCTAACCAGCAGTCGTCTTTCACAACTGAAATTTCCTCTTAGACAAAATAGCGTCAAACTGATATCTTCATTTTTTTATGTATGATATGGTGCAATACAGCATCACCGGTCTAACTGTGTTCGTGAGGCAGTAAATGTAACCACAGGGCAGTGACGCTGCGTCACTGCAGTGCACTTTGGAGATGTGGCGGGGGGGCTCGGAGTCCCATACCACCCTCCCACGGTGACAGTACTCATCAGTCAGGCATAAAAACTTAGTCCGACATGGGCAAGTAGGGTGTGAAAGTAGTGGACGTACAATGTGGTGCTAGTCCTGCCGAAGGATGCATCCGTGGTGGACGTGCCAGGCCTATCGTTAGCCGTGGTCGGAATCCGATTCCTCTAGGATGGTTAGAGGAACCGGACTTCGATGCGAGCGGCGTGGAAGTGTGGTCCCAACATGGCGTAGTCCACGGACAGTGTCCCGCAAGACAGCCACTTTCTCACAGAACCGCCGCGCGTTGTTGCGTATGGTCGTCTTGAGGGAGACCGTATCCGCTTCCTCGTGGAGAGTCACAATTCTCGTGAGAGGCGGAGCGTGCAGGCTCCACCTGAGAACCTTGTTCTGCAGGCGTTGCAACGTCCGCATCCTGGTGATGCGTGCATCCGTGCACCGGAGCCATACGTGCGGGCAGGCAGGATGTAGATGCGGAGCTTGGTATGCGGGTTAAATTCCCTACAGCGGAAGAGGGGGTACAAAGAACTGGTCAGCTTTTACCCCTTGTTGGCGACATACTCCGCACGACAGTGGAATAGCAGCTTACGGTCCTTCCGGACCTCGAGATAGGTGGTCGTTGGGGACCGGGACACCTGCAAGCCTGCAATCGAATTATTGCGGCGGAGGACTGGGCGCCGTTTCGTGAAATAGACAGCCGTAGTTTTGGACCGGGACACCTGCAAGCCTGCAATCGAATTATTGCGGCGGAGGACTGGGCGCCGTTTCGTGAAATAGACAGCCGTAGTTTTGGCGGCATTAAGAGCTATTTTGTTCGTCCGGCTCCAGGTGATGATGGCGTCCAACTGTCGCTGGAGGCGCCCGATGGCGGCGTCAGTAATACGACCGATGGCATATAGTGCTGTGTCATCAGCATGTTGTGCCAGTTGGCACTTGGGGATGACCGGCATATCATTCACATAGATATTAAAAAGAATGGGAGACAGCACCGATCCTTGTGGAGTGCCTGCCGACAATGGGCGAATGCCGGAACGCATTCCCCGTTGAGCCACTAGGAAAGTCCTACAGCAGAGGAAGTCATCCACAATCTTGACATAGATATCTGGTATAGGGGTCTGCGTCAGCATCTTGTGCACTAGGTTGTCGTGCCAGATGTTGTCCGATATCTTCTGCGGGCAGACATTAATTTAGATTCCTTGATGTTTAATCCCGCTCTAGAGGTCTGGCGGTAGCTTGTGGCTAAAATTGGACATTCTCTATATCAGTGTTCATCTAGACTGTAACATTCATATCATCTGTACATTGCAAGTTTATTTCTCCGAGAAGTCAAGCCACATGTATCGTTTTAAACAGTGGAGAATAATCGTTCAGGTGCACGTTAGGTTGCTGCTGACCTCCATGTGTTGTACCGTGTACTACTGCGTGAGACGTGTTACAATGTTCTTCAAAAAGCAATTAGCTATTGCGAAGCCTGTTCTCCAATGGACACATCCCGGTAAGACACTAACTTTCCTTGTCTTGTTGCGCACTTCATAACCTCCTTAGTCCTGAGCTCAGATTTTATGAATGAAAACTTTATATTGGTAACCAGTCGATCGTTTTGGGACGAAACAGGATTAAAATGCCAAATTTAAAAAAATTGGTGTTTTCACCAAAATGAAATAAAATCTTCAAAGTGAATACTACTTATGTTAGAAAATAACTGTAATATGTGTAATAGTCAGAACACTCAATAACAAACATATAAAAATTTCGAAAAAAAATGCCACTGGAATGTGGAAGTAAAAGTTGTTCCCGAATGTAATTACCGTGCCACATCGAAAAAAATAGGAGGGCTTGGTGAAAAGTAATGCCTCCGATTTTTTTTTATTCTGTTCTCAACATCGATTGAGGAATTGCATGTCATACATATTACTCGGTCAACTTGTCCGCTTCGCTGACGCAGGTTGCAGCTCGCTGCCGCAAGAGGACTCCGGAATGTAGCGCGTAACATGGCGATGTATAACGTAACTATGTTGATGCGTGAGAAACGGCGTGCTGTAATTGAGTTTCTAACTGCAGAAAACGAGCCTCCAATTGGGATCCATAGAAAAATGAAAACTGTGTCCTGTGATGATTGTATCGACAGTAGTAACGTGCGACGATGATTTGTTCGTGCTCACTGTCATCGATCGTCCTCTGTAGACCTCCGTATCCTGCCTCGGACATGGATGTGTGTGATGCCCTTAGGTTAGTTAGGTTTAAGTAGTTCTAAGTTCTAGTGGATTGATGACCTCAGAAGTTAAGTCCCTTAGTGCTCAGAGCCATGTGAACCATTTGACTGCGTAACACTAGACTGAAATGGGCGAACGGAACACACTATGTACCAAGATTTTGAAGCAACTCTTCTTTCTTATTCTGTGTGTTCTTTTCTAACTTCCGGCACAAGCTGTTGAAAGAGGAAGTAAAATGATATTCTGATTCTCAGATAATGGAGTCGCGTAAGTATCACGCGAATTAAGGGACACGTTAACATTTAATACTGAAATAGACCGCCGCTCAAAACAGCACATGTAAAATCATCTTATTTTTATCGTCATCGAACCTGAAGACTATGTTATATACAATAGCCAGACACCGATGGAAAGACGAATATCAATCATAGATACGCAGTAAAGGGAAACGATATGGGTAAATACTGCCAAACATTCCTTCGTAGCCAGGGTTCTATACAATTAAGGCAAATAATAATTAAAAATTAAAAAAATCCGCGCGGAGTAGCTGTATGGTCAAGGGCGTCTTGTCACAGTTCGCGCGGCTCCCCCCGTCGGAGGTTCGAGCCCTCCCTGAGCATGGGTGTGTGTGTCGTCCTTAGCGTAAGTTAGTTTTAGTTACATTAAGTAGTGTGTAATCCTACGGACCGATGACGTCGGCAGTTTGGTCCCATAGAAACTAACCACAAAAATTAAAAAGTTTATAAATTCCATAATCGGCATGAGATTGAATGATCGATCATTACCCAGCCATCTTCACGAAATACACGATCGAGATAATCCTTGCAGCGAATGTGATGGATTAACACTAGAAGATATCAATCATATTTTTTTCGAATGTAGCCTGTTTGATCACCAGTAGATTAACTTCATACAATAGAAAAAAATGGTTCAAATGGCTCTCAGCACTATGGGACTCAACTGCTGAGGTCATTAGTCCCCTAGAACTTAGAACTAGTTAAACCTAACTAACCTAAGGACATCACACACATCCATGCCCGAGGCAGGATTCGAACCTGCGACCGTAGCGGTCTCGCGGTTCCAGACTGCAGCGCCAGAACCGCGCGGCCACTTCGGCCGGCCCATACAATAGATCTCATCAACCATTACAATCTAATATAGCAGCTGTCCTTAATCAAATTAATACATTACTTTAAAAACTAACTACGAAATTTTAAATAAATGTAACCTCATGCTGTAAAATCCTAGAAAATTTCTAAAACATCACGTAACGGCACTGAAGCTCCGCCGTGCACGGTTGCCTTTTGCCGCACTTTTAGAACACTTACCATCTTTTTCTGCAAAAAAATTCACTGATAACTTTAATCACTGTCATGTCACCTTCTCGTTTCTTTTAAGAGAGTTTTGAATGACATTAAAAAGTACGAAGTTGAATTTAGAACCAAATAAACTGTGATTAATTAAAAATCTAAGTAGATCAAAAGTTTCGATGTTATCCTTACATAGAATTACTCATTTCTCAGTGCAAATTCTCTTATCGATAACTTAGTTTCAGTATCATGAAGCATTAGGTGCGTCCATGTTATGTGAAGCACTCCGTCGCTAAAATTTCGGAGGTAGTTCAGGGATATTTTTCTGAGTATTTTGGTAGACAGGACCGTGGTTTCCAGTGGCTCGTAACAGAGTAACGGTATTTCATTTGATTTGTTAACCCCCGCCCATTTATTTCCGGATCTGAATTGCACTGAAGATATCTCCATTGCAATGTCATTGTCGTCGGTACGTGCAGTGTGCCTTCTTTGCTAACAAACTCGTTCCATTTACTCTTGATATTCTTTTTACTCTTCGCCCTCTGGCATCCACACAAGACTGCTCGCTTCTTCCTTGGACCTGTTTTCCCGGCAGTATTAGTTGTGCGTTAACAGTGGTACGCAGCAGTGTGGATACGTTTACTGGTGAGTAATTGGCCGATAGGCATCATGTGTACAGGTTTACTGAAGGCAATGGAAAATCTGCACAACGACCCTATACTGAACTGCCCCCGCAACCACATTACACTACTTTTGTATCTGATTGTTGTTACATTATTCTGTGTTTTGTGTTGAACGTTTTGGCGATTGTATATTACTAATTTTTTTTAGAAGTGTGAAGGAGTTTCTACAGAAACAATGGGAACTGGGTTACAGACCGGAAAATCGTGAAACTTCCTGGAAGATTAAAACTGTGCGCCAGACCGAGACTCGATTCACGACCTTTGCCTTTCATTGGCAAGTGTTCTACCGACGGAGCTACCGAAGCAAGATTCCGCCAGTACCTCATCTCTTACCTTCCAAATTTCACGGAAGTTCTCCTGCGAAACTTGCAGGACTAGCACTTCCGGAAGAAAGGATATTGCTGAGACGTGTCTTAGCCACGGTCTGACGATGTTCCCAGAATGAGATTTTCACTCTACAGTGGAATGTGTGCTGATTTTGAAACTTCTTAGCACATTAAAACTGTGTACAAGACCGAGACTCGAATTCGTGGCCTCTGCCTCTCGAAGGCAAGTGCTCTACCGAGGCAAAGGTCCCGAATTGGACTCTCTGTCTGGCACACAAAGCTTCATATCAGCGCACATTCCGCTACTGAGTGAAAATTCCGCTCTGGAAACATCTCCCAGCCTGTGGTTGAACAGTTTCCCCGCAATATCCTTTCCTCCGGAAGTGCGAGTCGCGCAAGTTCTGCAGGAGGGCTTCTGTGAAGATAGGAGATGTACTGGTGGACGTAAAGCTGTGAGGAGGGGTCGTGAGTCATGCTTGGGTAGCCCCTTTGATAGAGCACTTGTCCGCGAAAGGCAAAGGTCGCGTGTTTGAGTCTCGGTCCGCCACAACATTTGTCTGCTAGGAAGGTTCATGTCAGCGCATATTCCGCGGCAGAGCGAAAATTTCTTTCTCCAATAAATCACAGTTGTCCTGCATCTTGCAAGCGTTCCCTTACACTAAAATACTCAGGAAATATCCCTGAACAACCACCGATTTTTTTTTTTTTTTTTTTTTTTTTTTTTTTTTTTTTTTTTTTTTTTTTTTTGGTAGAGTCCCGTTTTGTCGGATATACGGAGATTCATTGCGCTTCGTTGGCTCGTCTTAAGCACGCAGCATTCTTCTAGTGTAGTTACCTCAAAGAGGTCTTCAACTTAAATCACACTGCCTTTATAGCAGGATACTGAAGTAAGATAAAATACCGTCCAACGTAAGTTGACATAATAACAGCAAGGCCAGTAATCGTGTATATGGCTGAAGGTCGCGGTGCAAACGCATAAGCGATGTGTTCCACGCCACATGCTGCGTCATAACGCAGCACATATTCTTTGTAAACCAAACTTCCTCACTCCCCTCCCTACTGCTCTGCTTATTGATTAAAGACATTTCAGACTGTTTTTCTCGTAACATTATGGATACTGTACTGATAAGGACTAACGCCACCTCTTTCTAAATTAGAGTAATCCCCCGAATTGCTGACGGTGAAACACCCTGCAGTATTATTTTGTTCGTTGTTTTAAGTTGTTTTGTATTTTCCTAGTGCAATGCCGGCTTTACAACGGTCTTTTGGTTCGATGAGAAACAGTTTTACAGACAGGTGCTGAAGCGACGTGATGGAGCGTGAAGCCTCTGGGAGGCGCACGGCGCTCCGAACTCGCCACGTCAATTGTGTCCAAACACAGCGTCGCCAGTCTTCCGAATACGTTTCTTCTGTAGCACCACCGTAGAGTTAGCGAAACTTAAGGAGACATTCCGACTCAACCGACTTTGCGGCTAATAGTAATACAGATCACAACAAAATTGGCGCTCTTTTTGGTCGAGAGATGGTATTTCGTCTCTAGATCCTCTATTGTCTGGCATTTTAATGAAGATAATTAATTAAAAACGAGTTATTAGTCCGACAAAAGCAATTAAATACGATAAAGTGCGCCAGCTGCAAGGAATGGAAATGGTCATATATCAATTTTATTGTCACATTGTCTATTTTGGCAGCAACTACATAAACGTTTCTACTTTATGATGGGAACTAAATCCGAAGGTTAGAAGTAGTAATAAATAAGAAGATTCTAAGAAAATTGTTACTGCATTTAAAATGAATTAAAGTTTCATTAAATTTTCCATATCTCCAATAGCTCGGGTTCTTCATCCGACGGCTGTTTCACAACCTAATATTTCCGCAGTGCTAATGGCTAACAGTCACAAAGAATTATCCTCCACTGCTCGTCATGACACTCCCTGAGAATACCAACAACTCATGTCGGCAAAACGTCACGTTATTAAACAGCCGTAGGTCGAATAACCGGAAAGATAGCTACACTATAGGCTGTTAAAAGAAGTCCTAGCATAAGGAATACTTGAGTGTCTCGAGAACTTTTTATGCAATAGTCCCAGTGCTTTGCTCAGGACGACGAGTGTTCAGCGGGGACAAAGGTATCGTCATGTCTGCCCCAAGGAAGTGAGTTTCTCCTGGCTTATAAAATTTTCGAGAAACTAAAGTGTGTGCAGCCGGGTGATGCCTTCGACAGGTGCATAGCATGTCATTTTCAAGGCACAAATATAACGAGGAAATGTAAAACTTCGGTATGCGGGGCATATGTCGAAAGGCAAAACACACACACTATAAGCACTAGCGCCAGCGCACGATGAAAGATACCTAACGTCAGAATTTATCGAAAGTGTATATTAATAACCAGCACGTGAGGTAAGATTAATTCTGTCCCTCTGCCGTTTGACCAACGAGAAGGTAGGATTCCAAGCAGAATTTAAGCAAAGATCTCGATCTCTTTTATATGGTTACTTGCTAATCTAACCTCAGCTGCTTCCGTAATAACACTATCCTATTAGCTGGAAACGCCATAATCTCCGTGTTCTTTGTTCCATAGCATGTTTACGCAATGTTCAGCAATAGTTGAGTTGATCGGCTGTTATAGCTTACGCTCAATACACCGCTCCTCCACGGTCCTGGTGGTCTCACGGCTGTATCACATGCCACAACTGCAAGGGATACGGTAGACACCTGCCTTACGCAAATCAACTTTACGTATCCTGGAGGTGCCGTGATCTTAGATGGTGGACGAAAAACACGTTTCACATCATGTTTCCGCAGTAAACGATCAGAACTGGAAATGCTACCTGCATAGTGCGAAAAGGCCGTAGACATTTGTACCACCTCGTTATTTTCATCACTCAGCCGAATCACTGTTGGTCGACAGCGCAACGCGCATCTCATCTGTCTTCCAATATAATCGTTCTAACGAAAGATGATATAGGTGGGCTGACTTAGCTGACAAACTCTCAGGGACTGACAATGAGATAATGTGGACCCAGTGAACCAAGGCAAGGGATCTGAAGTTTCATTTCACGCTGAGCCGGATTGTGACAACTATCAACCTGAAGATACAAATGAGTGTGAATTGGCCTCCTACAAACGGCATGTCCCAACATGCCATTAACCTTCCTCCCGACGAAAATATCAAGGAAGGGAAGGCTGTCATCCTTTTCTAGTTCCATCGTAAAGTGAATATTCGGGTGGATCAGGGGACCTGTGTGAAACTCTCGAACTTTTATAGTTTAATTAATGACAGTATTTGGAATAAGTGTAGTCCTTCGTATAAGAGTAGTTGTAGGAATGAAAAGAAAACAACTTCAAAAATGAACCGAATGATTTTATCATGCATCCTTGTATACACATTTACACGCTCATAATTCTGAACAAAAATTTTTACAGAGCATTACGGTACCTCGGTGTAAACGATATTTGATATCAGAACGTAATCTTCGTGTACCTTTTGTTTTTCATTTTCCTTAAGCAATACAAAAACATTAGTTGATTGAATTGCCCTTGAAAAAGCTACATACAGCTATCCGTGAGTAAAGACGGGATTTGGAAAATACAAACCTGCTTTTTGAAGCGTTTATCCCTGCTACTTGTTAATGGTGATCGCAAATGAAATTTTAATACGCAACTGTCTCCTTCTCAGATGAAAAGGCATGCTTGGATCAGATGGTGTTAAGTTTATCCATGGTATTACAATAGTTTTCCCAGTGTCAACCAGTTGCCCATTTATTGTAAATTCATTGAGTTTTATTAGAACCATGAGTGCTCCATTGGTTAAGCCATGTCTAGCGCTCAGTTTTCTTATCAACATGACAGTAGTGTTTTTCATTAGTATAGCTTCACGTGGCGGTAATCCTAGGGGATCCAATAAATGTAAGAATTCGGCAGGATACAATTAGTTGTGTGTCCTCTCGTCGGACTGTACGGAGCCACAACTGTAGTAAATGCGAAATGTTTAGGTTAGATCGTACTTTTCGTTTTTTAACTGGTACTTCACTAAGGCCAAATAACCTATAACTCTATTCTGAGATTATAACTGCACTTCATGTAATCACCTTAGCCCGTAGTAGCAACAGATAAATCACAATTCAAGACGACAATGAGAAATATATTTGTTATTTCGGAAAGTATACTCGTTAGAAAAGTCAACTTGTACGGCGGGCGGAGATAATGGACTAGCACAGTGGATGGTACTTTCTATGACAATGCTGTATACAAATTATCCAGTTAATAAGTACTCTAAAACAAGTAAAATGGTATTTGTAATAAGATAATAGGAAAAGTAAATCTGTTATTCGTGACAAGTAAGTTAGGTTCTTAAAATAATTCCCTTCCCACTATGACATTTAAAAGTCTCTCTGATGCTAAAATTTTCGACAAATAGAAAGTTTTAGCGCAAAATCGGTATTCAGTGTCAGAATCCGGCTAAAAATCCTTTCTAAAGATACCTCATTCATCCCTGTACAATTAGTGTGCGTTGAGAAAAATGGACGTTGACTTCGGAAATAATATGTGTGTTTGAATTGAGGCGTCCGAAAAAACCGACTGAACTGAAGACTTGTTAGCATACAGAACTCAGTACATCGTTCTTAACGGGGAGACATCGTCAGCATCAAAAGTAACGTCCAGCGTCCTTCTACGTATTGCGCTGCTGTTTGTGATATACAGGATTTATCATAATTCATAACCAAAGCTGAAACGAGTGTAAATATACGATAATAGAAGCAAAAACATTCCAGTAAATGTGCGACTGCATACAAGCTGTTTACGAGATATTTGTGAATATGTGGTTACGACGCGCCCCTGACTTCAGAATGAAATATTGTCCTCGTTATTACAAATGTATTTGAAATGTTAACTTTTCTATTAAATTCCGAGATAATTGTAGTCAAACCTATAGCTGAGGAATGTGTTACATGCAAGTACAGGAACCGGCCCATTTTGGTGGTGAAGTGACAAATACATTGAAGTGACAAAAGTCATGAGATACCTCCTAATATCGTGTTGCATCTTCTTTTGCCTAGTGGAGTGCAGCAGTTCGACGTAGCATGGACTAAACAAATCGTGGAAAGTCCATTGCAGAAATATTGAACTATGCTGTCTCTATAGGCGTCCAAAACTGCGAAAATGTTGCCGATGTAGGGTTTTGTGCACGAACTGACCCCTCGATTATGTCCCTTAAATGTTACAAATCACTCGCTCGAATTCTCCAGAATGTTCTTCAAATCAATCGTAATCAACTTGTGCCAGGTGACGTGGTGCATTGTCACCCATAAAAATTCCGTCGTTGTCTGGGTACGTGCTGTCCACGAATGGCTGAAAATGGTCTCCAATTAGGCGAACGTAACTATTTCCAGTCAGTAATCTGTTCATTTAGACCAGAGGACCCAATCCATTTCATGTAAACACAGCCCACATTGTTATATAGCCACCATCAACTTGCACAGTGCCTTATTGAAAGCTTGGGTTCGTGGCTTCGTGCGATCTGCACAATAGCCGAACCCTACCAATCAACTCTTACCAAGTGAAATCGGGACTCATCTGACGAGGCCACGATTTTCCAGTCGTCTGAGGTTCAACTGATATGGTCACGGGCCCAGGACAGGCGCTGCAAGCAATGTCGTGCTGTTAGAAAAGGCACTCGCGTCGATCGTCTGCTGCCATAGCCCATCAACGCCAAATTTCGCCGCACTGTCCCAACGGATACGTTCGTCGTACGCCCCACATCGATTTCTGCATTTACTTGACAGAGTGTTGCCTGTCTGTTACCACTGACACCTCTATACAAACGCCACTGCTCTCGGTCGTTAAGTGAAGACTGTTGGCCACTGCGTTGTCCGTGTTGAGAGGTAATGCCTAAAATTTGGCATTCTCGGCACACTCTTGACGCTGTGGATCTCGGAATACCGAATTCCCTGACGATTTCCAAAATGGAATGTCCCATGCGTCTAGCTCCAACTACCATTCTGCGTTCGAGTCTGTTAATTTCCACCGTATGGCCATGACTATGTCGGAAACCTTTTCACACGAATCACCTGAGTACAAATGAGAACTCCGCCAATGCACTGCCCTTTTATACCATGTGTACGCGATACAACCGCCATCTGTATGTGTGCATATCGCTATCCCGTGAGGTTTGTCACCTCAGTGTAAGGTCCAAGATGGAATGTCGAGTAGAACCCCTGTCTTGTCTTCCAAGATCACATGTCGTCATTCATGCGGATTTTTCTGTTTCGGGTCATCTCAGAAGTGAACTGTGCTATACTCCCGTTGATATAATTGAAAAACTGGAGCAGCTAGTTATACAGTCTTGTCAGCTTTTAAGCGATGATCCAGGAGTGTTTGAAAACGTTCGTTTCTCGCTGCAGAGTCAATAATAGTGTTGGATCCAAATGAGTGGACGACACGTAGAACATCTCCTCAGAACAGGTAGATGTGTGCAGTAAACTGTAGTATGTAACGTACTGAAGTAGTATTGTGCAGGGTACCCATGAAGTGCCGCTATCGTTTAAAATATCTTAACTTGGAAACTACTAGAGATAGAACGTAATTGTTTGTTGTAAGGCGTTTAGCAGCTCTCAGAGTTTTTTCTGTTATGCCAGATTTTCAACGGATACTCCATTCGTCGCTCGTAGAACACCATGGCAATATTCGACTTCTGGCCGTGTACAGATCAGCACTGCAGCGTTAACAATTCTGATTGCTTCATTGCTTCATTGATTCACGCATGAAGGTTAGCAATGTCACCCACTGGCGTTGTGTACACGCGCTCCTTGACAAAATTCCGCAAAGAGAAGTGTAGTGGCGTGATATCCGGTGAGCGCGGGGGCCGAGGGATGGGATCATCACTACCCATCCACCTCTCAGGAAATGTCTCATTCAGCACATCCCGTACGTTAAAAGTCCAATGTGGGGTTGCAACATCCTACTGGTGGATTTTGGACGGTGCCGCTCTTCGATCTGTCGAAAAATGGGCCTTTCACCCTATCATGCATTAGGCCACACCAAAGGCCTATCATGGATGTGTTCACGTACGTTGTGTGGGCTTTCGAAGCCCCAGATACTAGTGTTGTGGCGATTCACATGTCCAGAAAAGTGTAACATCGCTTCATCTGGAAACAGGCACTTTTTCACGTAATGTTTGTCAACATCAATGGCGAGCAGCATGGAAATCGCGTATGTATACGGCAGAGAACGATCGTTTGGCGGAAATGCTCGGACGATTTGCACTTTGTAAGCAAAAAGGAGTAACCGCTTATGTTACACTTTACTGAAAGTTAATCTTGCTTGCTGCAACTTGCGTGATTTAAGAAGATAAATCAGTCATATATAAAGGCCGTAAATTTAAGTAAATACCTGGAAATTACAAATACGAACAACTTAAATTAGAAAGAACACATAGAAAATGTGGGAAAGGCGAACAAAAGACTGCGATTTATTGGCTGAACACTTAGCTTCCTCTGTCCTTTGCTAATACGAACAACTTAAATTAGAAAGAACACATAGAAAACGTGGGGAAGACGAACAAAAGACTGCGATTTATTGACTGAACACTTAGCTTCCTCTGTCCTTTGGTATCATATATGATACTGCGGGTTTTTATTGTTTATTTCGTCATTCGTTGACGCTAGCAAGGCCGCTGGCATCAATGCTATAGGTTACGCGCTTGCCGTCTGTCACTTATTCCACAGTCTCAACGATCCTAGCAGGTGAAGCTGGGTTCAGTAGTAGCGGATTTTGTACTACAACGACATGCTGAAGAGCAAAGGTAAATTAAACAATTTTGTCAAGTGTTATTACTTCGGATGATTTTATATCTTGTTTTTAAAATGTTTTCGAACTAACTTGAGGCAAAATCCAGTGCTTGAAAGTGATATTACTATTAATAACGAACAGTTTTCTTTATGGTATCACCGATGATACCCTGGGACTCTATTACTACAACAACGTTTGTTAGTCATATCAATTTATAGGTCCACATTGAACTACTTAGCCTAAATATCATGTTTTTGACATTAAAATTTTAAAACCGTGTGTTTACTTACGTCGACAAAGTGCATAACTGAGGTTACATTCGTACTCTAATTGCCTTGTGGAGTTCACGTCACGTCGAGATGCCGCACCACACAGCGCAAAAGGAGAAAGGAGGTCCGACATGATATTAGTTGGTATCCCATGAGTTTTGTTACCCCAATTTATATTGTACATGTCACTACAGTAGTTAAGAGCCTTTTTCTGTAATGCAATGTGTTCCAGTGGCTCAGTAGTTTTTTGCTCGGCGTGGTAGCTCAGCGTGTTCGGTCAAGCGACCCGAAACCCTCTGTTTAAAAAAAAAAATAGTTTTCAGCGATGAAAGACGAAGAAACAAATAGACAGATATGTGGGTAGAACAAAAAAAATGTGGTAAAATGCCATACTACAAATTCAAAGAACACAGATTCGATCACTGGTCTATCCTAGGAGTTTTATCTGTCACTTATCACTTCTTTCATCTCTGTCAATGTATGCTGATATGAAAACTACCGACTTACACTGTGGTTGAAGGTCCTCCTATAACTGGATGCGTAAGTCAGTTGAGAGTTCGGAGGAATGTAAACGGCATGCCATCTACAATAGGACCATGCCCAGTAAAGCACTGTGATGTTCTATACAATCTTCGAATTGATAACAGCTCCACTAATTATGTTTACTCATATGTATGTATTTTCGCAAAGCTTTCTTTATTTTATAATCAACATTTAGGGAATTATAACGTTTTGTCGCACGGTCACGTCACTTTCACGTCACTTTTGGTTTAGAGGGACACATGGAATGTATGAAAATAAACGATAAATATAGAAAATAAACGATAAAAATCTGCTAAGGGTGGAGCCGTGTAGTTTTAATTCTTATAGAATCCCTGCATGCCCACTGCATGTGGCGGACACTCGTGGCGATCACTTACGGCACATGTATCAATTGACTGTTACTTGTTTCCAAAGCAGAATGAGGTATTTGGCTTGTAACACTTTTACCTACGACGATGTAGTTTAACAGGAAGTGTGAGAATGGTCAAGAGAACAGAGCTTTGCGACGCTGGGAAAGAAGCTCCCAAAACCACTGAATACAGTTATATGGAAAAGTAACTACAGGAGTTTTTTTAGTACGCGTCAAGTTAATGTGGAAACATCGTAATTAGAGACGTGTTCTGTGTTTTCGATTTTCAATTACCGGATAAACCTGGCATTTTCAGCTGGCACACCTTTCCAGAATGGCAAGATCCCTACACCACGCTAATAAATTCTAAGGTGAGTTTCTGTACAATGAATGAATTGGTCAGGCTATCACTGAAATTTCCATTTCTAACCAAGTCCGATTATCTCTACGCTATAAGCATAATCCTGCTGCAACTCCCAACTCCCACATTTTAGGGCAGGGTCAGCCACGGCGTGCGCTTTCTTCACTTCGATAGAAACGTGGTGTAAGTGCGTTATCCTTCGCTATTTGTTTGCGATATAAAAGAAATTCACAGGTCCAGCGGCTGCTTGCACAAAAAGAAGCAGCTAAAGATCTACCGTCGCAATCTTTTAAAAATGAGTGTGATTCACAGACGAGCAGGATGAGAACTCTCAATATCTATTATGTAGTCGCATAATCGACGGGCATCGCAAATTTGCAGTGAAATGGCATTACAACACCATGCAGAAAGAATTTAAAGATTTAGCTGTCGATGAAAGATCTAAAAATGTAATTATTGACAGACGATTTGTATGAGATTCATTGTTCTGCACATAAAGAAGCACTTTGTGGTAAATGTGCAGGCATGGAATAAGTGATGCGCTTAGTAAATTTTCTGAAGTCGCACACAATTTTACATCGTCAGTTGAAGCAGTTTTGATGGAGCTGAAAGAAGAGTATGGAGACATTACATATTACTGCAAAGTACCTTCGTTAAGTTGTAGGACATGCCTGGAATGAATTATCGATATGAGACCCGCTATTGCTCAATTTACGAACTAGTAAATAGAGCAAAAACTAAAATTAAAAGTTCCGGAATGGATTGCACAACTTGCGTTTTGAATAGAGTTGATTGCATACTGCCCAGAGTAAGACACTGGAAGGTGAGATGTAGCTTATTTCCGATTTCATGGTGAAAGTGCATGCATTTAACAAGAAAAAAAAGAAAGAAGGGAAAACGATTGCAAAGGAACATTTTCCATTTGTTTAATCACACTGGCTATGAACGAATGAAAAATAGATGAACCCCCTATTTTTTTCAAATAAAATAAAATGTAATGCTGAATCTGATGACGTAGTTTTGTTCCTTACACTTCTGTCTTTTTGTGTCCACATTGAACGCTCCCTCGCAGCCGGAACATTGGTCAATGGTGGCAATTACCGCAGCTCTCCTATTGGACGTGTAACAAAATAATTTTGTACAGCTCATTTCCAATATATTTTCTATCAGCACACATAAGCTAATTGAAAAATGTTAAGTTCTAAAATCGGGACAAAAGCGTACAACAAGAAACAGACTTTTGAGGATACCACAAAAACGCTGCGTACGCTGATGGAGAATTCAGTTTAGAATGTCGACACCAAATTCCTATCAAAATCTTATTTACCGTTCTCAAGTTATGTTTCGCACCATGTTGAAAAATACGGTTACGGAAAAAAACGTGATTAATGTTTTGGGTTGCATCTTTTTGTAGTTAACCTACACTTATCTCTAGTCAGCGATCTCTGGATCATATCCCTCTTAGACTTTCCAAATCCTAAATGAGTACATCGTCCATCTTCTTTGTGTCCATGGTGGTCGTGCGGGTCTCTTTGGCAGCTTCTGACATCCGCTGCTCTGCTCACTCGATATACTTTTCCTCGGTTTTCCTGCAGGAATTGTAACAGGCTGGTCCGATCTCAAGTCCGTCTAATAGGCGCTGCTCTTGCATGGTTGTTTACATCTTTGGGAGGTTTAGTGACATCTCTGAACAATCAAAGGGACTGTGTCTGTGATACAATATCCACAGTCAACGTCTATCTTCAGGAGTTCTGGGAACCGGAGTGATGCAAAACTTTTTTTAATGTGTGCATGTCTTCAGCGCGCTGAAAATAATAAATAATACTAATATTTGTTTTGTTAGTGGTCTACGTTGTTGAGAAATGTTAAATAAAATCGCATGCCGCGCTTTCACACTCCTCCCCTCCTCTCCCCTCCACCCCATTGTTATAGAGCGAAGTGTGCACTAGGATGAGAAAGACGAGCACCGCACGCGGGCAAAGTTCTTGGCTGTCTCTGGTGCACTGCAAGACTGAGTAAAAGCTACTTGTAAGCAGATTTTCGTAAAGCATCAAACGTCTTGAAGAGGGAGATAAATGTTGAGCAATATATAAAGGAGAGTTTCTTTGAAGTTTCGAAAGCAGGGGAGCGGTACTTGCGAAAGTAAATCTGTGAGGACGGGTTGTGAGTCATGGGTGTTTCCCACAAAAGATAAAGATTCCAGATTTGAGTCTCGGTCCACCAGGAAGCGTCATAGATCTCTTGTTAGAACACGGTATAGAGATGTTCAGAAGGAAGGCTGCAGAATGTAGTAGATGTTGATAATAATAGCCATTTGCAGCTAAGACTGTCGGTAACATTGATGGGTAGGAGGGTCGGGGTAATCGTGTCCACTGTTTGTTCAAGGTGAATAGAAATAGTACGACGAATCACGTATGTGGAAAGAAAGGAAGTTTAGGAGTTTAATCGTCTCATGAACGTTGAGGTAATTAGATATGTAGTTCTAGTTCAGGTAGGGGAGGGTTGCTGAGGAAATCTGCCAGCCTTGTGGAAGGAAACATTCTGGCATTCTCCTGAAGTGGCCGAGGAAAACTATGCTGCAATGGCCGGGCTCGGTGGCCGAGCGGTTCTAGGCACTTCAGTCCGGAACCGCGCGACTGCTGCGGTCGCAGGTTCGAATCCTGCTTCGGGCGTGGATGTGTGTGATGTCCTTAGGTTAGTTAGGTTTAAGTAGTTCTAAGTTCTAGGGGACTGATGGCCTCAGATGTTAAGTCCCATAGTGCTCAGAGCCATTTGAAGCCATTTGCAATGGACAAATGTATACTGATGCCAAAGGTTGGACAGCACCAAATATTGTTTTAAACAGGTGCAACTTACATTTCAACCATCCACCACGCACGAAACTAGCTTTTTGTATTACAGGACCATTGAAGTCTCGATGACAAAAGTAGAAGCAAAACGATGCTCTTGGGATGATTATAGACATATTGAAATAAAAATCCTGAGTAACTATTATTGCGTTTTAAACATGTTTAGGGAATTAAGTAAAATAGAAAAGGACATGTCCTTATTATTCAAATATGTACTGTTTGCTAAGATATGGTGAATTGTTCTGAGGAAATAAATATTTAAAGAAACTATGATCTGAACTATAAACATGACAACAGCGACAATGACAGTGGTTACTCACTGGGGAATAGTGCGGGAATACTTTGAATGAATTTTACATCTTCATTCTTGCATATATATGAACTGAAATAAAGGGCGAAGTTAGCTAAAGCTGTAAGGATATAAGCACCACATGTCAGTGCATTTTTTAGAATTTTTGTCTGAGTACACGACGAAAATTTCCTTCTGTAGCGGAATGAGCGGTTTATTCACTAACCAGGCAGAGCATTTTACATGTTTTATGAAGGATACAGGAATGCTCAAATGTGAGATGAAGAACATTCTGCTGGTTTCTTTCTGTTTTAGTGAAGAATATCTTCACAGGCACTCTTAAAACCAAAAAAGTCTTTCTATCACATTTCACTTAAATGAAATTCTTTGCACGCCGTTGATAGTCGTCTCTGTGGAGCTGAAGAAAATAATTCATGTAATGTAACTTTCTCACAAATTAAAAGTGTCCAAGAGCGGGATTCGTGGTGGGGATCCACATTCTACATCTGTACTTCGAAAACCATCTTACGGTGTGTGGTGGAGGTCACTTTGCGTACGAATGTGACTTCCTCTTTTCCCTTTCCAGTCGCGTATAGTTCACGGGAAGAACGATTGCCGGAAAGCCTTCGTGTGGGCTCGATTCACTATAATTTTATCTTTACGGTGTTTTCACAAGATATACGTAGGAAGAAGCAACATATTGGTTGGCTCTTCTAGGAAAGTACGCTTTCGGAACTTTAACAGTAGACCACACCGTGATCCAGAACGCCTCTCTTACAGCGTCTGCCACTAGAGTTGTATGAGCATCTGTGCGACTCTTTCACGCTTACTAAATGACTCTACGGCTTGGTCGGGTAACTCTCTGCAAAGTCAGGTCTGTCTCAAAACTTCAGTCTGCCCCTTTCAGAGAGCAGGAGATTGATAGTGGCAAAGTGATTATTTCTTCTCGATCCTGAGGGGCATTCGGATGACTTAGCCGGTAGAGCACTGCCTGTGAAAGTCAAATGTCTAGCTTCGGCTTCCATACCGGCCCATAGTTGTAATGCGACAGAACTTCTTTCCTGTCCGTTTTCGGCGTATTCTAAGTTGCTATTGTTCGAAAACAGCGAACCAATGCATTATCCTTAATGGTATGCAAAATTGGCAACAAATATGTAAGTTAGCAGACAAGTACGCCGAATGATCGGCAGGTGGATGGAGACTTCTTCCTTTTTTCGAAGAAATCACTCAGACCGGCGCAGAATCTTCTAAACGATGTAATGCCGACCGTTCCTGTAGTTACCAGCGATGGAGGATGTGATTTTTCGGTGTTTTTCCAAATCCATTTACAGATTCATCTGCGTTCTGTAAATTATTTAAAAGTGCGTGGCGGAGGGTACTTCCTTTTGTAGAATATTTTAAAGTGTTTCTCATTCCAATGACAGACAGAGCACTGAAGGAAGGAATTTTTGTATGTTTTGTGCCATCTGTATTCAGTCTTATTTCATCTTCACTTTTTGCACATGAGTTTCATGTGGAGGTCTGAAGAATATGCATGGTTTCCAGTAAACACTTCCGTTGGGGGCAGGGAGTGGGGGTTGTGGGGGGGGGGGGGTTGTTTTGGGGAAGGAGACCAGACAGCGAGGTCATCGGTCTCATCGGATTAGGGAAAGAAGTCGGCCGTGCCCTTTCAAAGGAATCATCCTGGCATTTGCCTGGAGCGATTTAGGGAAATCACGGAAAACCTAAATCAGGATGGTCGGACGCGGGATTGAACCGTCGTCCTCCCGAATGCGAGTCCAGTGTCTAACTACTGCGCCACCTCGGGGGGAGGGGGGGGGGGGAGAGCTTTCATAGGTTCATGACAACCCTAGGAAATGTACAATCACTGTACTATCTACTGATGTACACGAATTATTATTATTATTATTATTTGCGTCGAGATCCTGTAGGATCACCCAAAGCATTCTGCCTCATTCAAGCATTCTTTGAGACCTTACGCGATTCTCTCTTTTTTTTTTCTCCATAGACTCTCTTCCTATCCTCAGTCCGCTCTGTCCCTGATTTCTTTGTGACTTCATTCTCTGACCTGACATTCCGCTTGTATATCTTGTCTCTCTATATATTTCCGTCTTGAACTTCTTTTGGATAGGTTTGTGCCTTTTCTAAGTCAAGTTTGATTTGTGTGATCCATGGTATTGTTGACTTGACCTCTTGTATGTCAGAATTCTGTTGGTAAATCTTTTTGTGGTAGTCTTCTGATGTGCCCATAGAACTTTAACCTACTTTTTCTAACATCTGGCGTTAAATTTGACATCTTCTCTGTGGTTTTCGTAGAGCGTAATCTGTATCTGTCTTCTGTCAGCTTTGGGCCGAGAATTTTTCTCATGATATGCGTACTTCCTCCAGTATGTTTTCCATGTCGTTTTTCGTATTGAGTGTTAGTGTCTCACTTGCATACAGTATTTCAGACTTGATTACTGTGTTGTAGTGTCTGATCTTCGTTTGAATGGATACGAATTTCTTATTTTATGTGCTGTTAGCGCTCTTCTGTGAGATCTATTCTCCTTCTGTAGATTCGAGAGTTTCACACAGATATTTGAAATGTGCGGATATACTTTGGTGTTAAGAGGCCGACCGTGACAGAAAGAATACCGTGAGCCTTATGGGCAGGAGCTGTAGGTGTATGCGGAGCGCTGGAGGGGAAGTGCCGTTCTAAACAGAAGCCTACGCTCACATTTTCTGTAGATATTAAGTGGTGATCATTCAAAAAGGTCTACTGTCACCTCTGCTTTCGTTACTATCTAAAAGAATTCCGCCAAAAATGCAGCTATTTATTTTCGCCTGGCTTGTTAAGCATTTGTAGCTTCCAGAGAAGCGTCATTAGTGGTGAATTTTGAGTAAAACCGACACATTTCTCTCATTACCATGTCAAAATGTGCTTCTTTTGCCAAAACACAGCGGAATTTACACTGTCTCACCTCACTAGCATGTTGCGCAGACACAATTCTGATGCAGTGGTTTATTAAGATTATTCAAAATGTTCAAATGTGTGTGAAATCTTATGGGACTTAACTGCTAAGGCCATCAGTCCCTAAGCTTAGACACTACTTAACCTAAATTATCGTAAGGACAAACACACACACACCCATGCCCGAGGGAGGACTCGAACCTCCGCCGGGACCAGCCGCACAGTCCATGACTGCAGCGCCCAGACCGCTCGGCTAATCCCGCGCGGCTTATTAAGATTATTAAGTGAGGAACCGAGGAAAAGTAAAGTCAGTAGGTTATGAAAAAGCAAGTCTTCAGTACAAAAAAAAGTGTAATGTCTTCACATATGTTGTTCCAAAACCCATAGCATTTCTCATTTCACCAGCTATCGATGGCCCTTAAAAATTACATTCTTTGAACGAAAACTTCTGTAGTTACTGGAATAACGCGGTAGATAATGAAGTTTTACATAATAACGATATGGTATAATATTCTCCTCTTTGCGTACCGTCAGTTGCCAAAATCTCATTTCGCTGTCTGAAGCCGTTTATGAAATACGAGAAATGTTGTGGATATTTCGTTCTGGATTGATCGCTGGCGCGGTGCGATCGCAAATGAGTATGCTACATCATATCAATTTTTTCGAGATTGGTAACAGATAGATATCTCCACCCAAGTCTAAAGAAAAATTCATTAAGTTAGTTAAATTTCATATGCAACAGCATATTATGTAATAGGCACCAAACGCAAAATCATAGCGAGCGCTATTTTTCATTGCACACCTTTCCGAATTTCGCGCTGTGTCTGTCATCACTGACTGGCCGAAAGGTGGAAAACACTTATCGAACTCCCCTTCCAATCAAACGAATTCGCCCAGCGCTTTGGACGAAAACTGGTGGCTGTGCGTCGACCACCGTATCCTACGTGGATGGTGACGAGGGTCAGACGCTGGCTCCAACGTCGACCGTGCCCAGCATACAGGCCGTCCCAGTAAGGTGGTGTAACGCTGTCCACTGAGCCGAGATTATGTCGAAAAATACGATTTTGTGGCCAGTAGAGTAGGGAATAATTTGGTGAGTTCGAATCCTGAATGAAACCACGCTGCTTTCAGAAAAAAAAGTTTTACATTACTTATTGAATGCCCATCGTAGTATGTTGTCCTTCCAGGTTAAATCGCTCTGTTAGGTTACTCCAGACTGTTTTACGGTTGTTCCTGTTTGCAGTGATTTATTGTCTATAGTGCAATAAAACCGTAATGCATTTTCAGGACGGATCTTTCACTGTGCAGCAGTGTGCGCATTTCAACCTTTGGCAGGCAATCTCTCGCCGACTAAGCTATGCGGGCACTACTCACGATCCGACGCCAAAACTCCTCTACCGCCAATATATCCTTCCTAACTTCCAAACTTCACAGAACCTCTTCTGCATACTGCCCAGGCATAGTATTCCGCAATACTCTTTCTTTGCAAGATTTGCAGGAGAACTCCTGTGAAGTTTGGAAGTTAGGAGGGAGATATTGGCGGAAGTAGAGGTGTGGGCGCGGATTGTGAGTGTTGACCGCATAGCTCAGTGGGTAAGAGCATTGTCCACCAAAGGCGAGGTTCAATGATCTGGGGTTTTTAGTAAATGGAGCTATTCGCCTACTTACATTCAGTGCATTGCATTTACGCATGTTGGGGTTGAACTACTAGTCCCTGCAGGTATCGTCGATCGTCTGCAGGTTTTCCCGCAATTCGTTACAGTCTTATGGTGTTCGCGGTCACCTTCACTCAGCTCCCGACGTTATGTACTAATTCGTTTACATACATTTTAAACAGCAACGGCCCTATAATGTTATCTTGAAGTATCCGCGAAGTTAATGTGAAATCTGTTTAGTCCTGTTAAGTTAGTTAGTTTCATGTTCGATCGACCATATGTAGGATTATTTGCAATATGTGAAACGAGTCCTTTTACATTCGTATTACACACTCATACGCTATTTACAAGTTTTTTTGTGCGTGTGTTATACAGATGTGAATTAGTAATTGCTTTCATGGAGGTATGTACCGTCTTTGCAACTAAGCGAAAGGCAATTATCCATAATAAATGTATTCTTTGTTAGTCGCTAGTACGTTACTATATCACTTTTATCATTTTATTCTCTTGTTTTTCTGGTTACAAACAACTTTTGTGGCACAAGTTTAGAGAGACTAAATTATCATTTGGTGTTACGTACGATTTCCAGTGTTGCTAGTACATGCGTGTGATCCCAGAGATGCGTTTACTCGGTCCACATACCCAAAATGGCCAATTTTTGGCGTTTTTCACCCATATTTATTGCAACACTAGATTTTCACTTTCCACTATGAACTGGACATGTATGAGTTTACAGTGTGTAGTGTTCTTAACTGTCGCTGTGTGTTTACCTTTCGCTTTTGTGTTGTGTATATGTGTTTTGATGTTTGTTCAAGAATGGTTCAAACGGCTCTGAGCACTATGGGACTTAACATCTGTGGTCATCAGTCCCCTAGAACTTAGAACTACTTAAACCTAACTAACCTAAGGACATCACACACATCCATGCCCGAGGCAGGATTCGAACCTGCGACCGTAGCAGTCGCGCGGTTCCAGACTGAGCGCCGAGAACCGCTAGACCACCGCGGCCGGCTTTGATGTTTGTTGTGTGTGTGTGTGTGTGTGAGAGAGAGAGAAAGAGAGAGAGAGAGAGAGAGAGAGAGAGAAAGAGAGAGAGAGTACTGTAATTGCTACCTACCACCTCTTACATATTATAAAATTAAAAATTCTTCAACAGAGTAGTGGGAATTGTGAAGGATTTAAATTTGTTTTCGAATTTATCTGACTGACATTTTATATCACTGGGTAGGTGTTAAGATAATGTTGGTGGCACTGTTGTGCGCCCCTTATTGTACTTAAGACAACCTTAATATGGACTAATGAATGCCATTTTTTCTTCTGGTGTTGTATTTATGTACATCAATGTTCATTTTGAACGCTAGTGTTTTATTTACAACAAACTTCCTGAGGAATAAATATATGATGAAGCAGTACTCAAAATACGCAGCTCCCGAAACAGATGTCTATTAACATGATAGTGGCGTCAGGTTTCTGAACAATAAAAACTTTCTTTCTTGAAGGCGAGTTATACCAGAACATTATTTCATACGGCGTTATTGAATGTGTTAAGTTCTTAAATGCTAGGGAGACGTGAATTCACTCACAGATCCTGTCCAGTAATCGCTAAGCTCGTATTTTGCTTTCAACATGTCGCTCGCTGTGCTTCACAATGGCATCAGATGTTTGTCTGATTTGTAGGGGGTAATCACAAAACTGCGGGATGCAGCTAGGCAGTAATGAAGTCGTATTAGGCTAATACTTAAATAGCTTATCCCAAGTTCCATTACTGTAGCCTGCATTAAACTGTACAGGGTGTCTCAGGAGGAATGGTCATCAACCATATTACAGGAACGATCATGCTAAGTAAAAACATGGGTTCTAAAATGTATACCTTAAGAACTATGAGCCTTGGTTTAGTAGAAGAGACGTGTTTCAGAGTGTAGACGATGAAAAAGCGCTCATAGCTCTTAAAGTATGCATTTTAGAGTCCATGTTTATTGCACTATTTTGCTCTGAATGATGGTTCTGTTATTCCCGTGGGTTTTTACATTCCCTTCTGGGACACCTTTTAAGAGGTATGAACGTTTGTTCAGTAGAAGAGACGTGTTTCGCAGTAGCGAAGATAAAGAAATACTCATAGCACTAAAGGTAAGTTTTTTAGAGCCCATGTTTATTAGAGTTTTTTTCTAGTTTTGGTTCATACTATCTTCACCCCAAATATGGAAAGCAAAGAGGGCATGCATTTTTGAGCCCATGTTTACTGGACATTTTTGCACCGAATGATCGTTCTTGTCATTTGCCTGAGTATTGGCCGTTCCTCCTGGGACGCTCTGTACGTGTTCCTGATGGCAACAGCGTTGCTCATGCTAGTCTGTTACATGGATTGTAAATAGTAAGCAGCCCTATAACTCTACCTGCATCAAATGCCTCTCTGATTTACAGCGTAGCCATCAGGAAAGTCGTCCTTAATTTAACGAGGGAATCACAAAACAGAGAGATTCTTCTAGGCGGTAATCAAGTCTTTTAGGTTAACACTTAAATCGTTTATTCTTAGTTCCATCGGTGAAGTCTGTATTAAGCTGTACAGGGTGTCCCAGGAATAACGGTCAGTATTCAGACATATAACAGGAACGATCATTTTATGCAAAGAAGTCTAGTAAACGAGGGTTTTAAAATGAACTATGAGCTACGAGCAATAAGCACTCCATCTTCGACACAGTGAAGAAAATGTCTTCTACTGCAGGCTCTTTGCTTTCCATATTTTAGGAGGAGGTAGTATGGACCCAAATACGAAAAAATGTTCAGCAAACATGGACTAAAATTCATACCTTAAGAGCTGTGAGCATTATTTGAGTAGAAGAGATGACTGCCACAGCAGCAGAGATGAAGAGGACTCATAGCTCTTAAAGTATGCATGTTATAGCCTACGCTTCTTACACATTTTTTCTTGTTGTGGTCCATACTACCTCCTCCCAAAATATAGAAAACAAAGAGCTTGCAGTAGAAGAGATTTGTTTCTCAATATTTAAGATGAAGAAATACTCACATCTCTGAAGGTACGCATATTCGAGCCCACGTTTACTAGACGTTTTTGCATCGAATGTTGTTCCTGTCATTTATCTGAGTATTGTTTGTTCCTCCTGGGACACCCTTTACGTATTCCTGACAACAGTGTTGCACACGAGCAACCTCGTGGAACTCCCGACGTCATACAGTTGCTCGTTTACAGGAATTGTAAATAGTAGTAGCCCTAGAACTCTACCCTGAGGTACTCTCAAAGTTAATTTTAGGCCTGTCGATCGTGAATCCAGTCACAAATGCGGTCCGATAATCGGTAAATCATCTTTTGCTTTCAGCGTTATACGTGTCGCGTGTTAAGCTTCGGAACGACATCAGAAGCCTCCGATTTTCGGCGCAGCCGTTAAGGAGCGCGTTCCGTAATTTCGCGGCGGAGTCACAAAACAGCGAGATACTTTTGGACAGTAGCGAAGTCGTAATAGTGTATCAGTTAAATCGCGTACCCTCGGTTGCATGAAGGTAGGTGAGCTGCTGATGAGAGGGAGGGCGGGCAAGGCAGTGTTTTCCCACGGCTGCGGCAGTGCGGAGGCGGCGAGCCTCTTCCCGGGCGCCAGCGCGTGTTCCCGTTACAGGTCGCAGGACCGGGCTGCGCGCGCAGGCTAATCCTCTCACAAAAAATGCGCCGCACCAGCCACAGCTGCCGGGGACACGCTACGCGTTCTTGCCTCGAAAAACAGAAAATTATCGACGACGCCAAGCTTACGTCATCCTGTTGATAAGATACGTGAGGTTTAACGATGTAAATGATAAAACACTGCACCTGTTACGCTGTTTCGTGGTCAGTACAAAGCGCTTCACAGCTGTATTCCCATTTTCAGGTGAAACTATTAGAATAGTCCATTAGTTCGTAGCATTTTTGTTTTGTATGTTAGTACTCCCTCTGCTACTGGTTTATTTATCGATTGTCATTTTTTACTTGTAGTTCGGTGTTGCTGTTTGAGTTAACTTATTGTCGCTTGGAGATAGTGGGTGGAGCTGTAAACTCTAGAAAATGGGGTACCGAGTGGAGAAATCGGAACGTTTCCGACATATTCTCCTGTTCGAGTTCAACAGAGAGGTGACAGTAGCGGAGGTAGCCAGAAACATTCGCGCCGTGTGTAGGAATAATGTCAGCGGACAGAGCGAGGGAAGAAAATAGTTTTCTCGTTTTAAGGAGAATCCTTTTGACGACAGTGACTCTCCACGTTCAGGAAGATCTTCGGGATTTGGTGAAGATCGTTTAAACGCATTCATCCACAACGATCCACGTCAGTGTACTCGATGTGATGACACGTAATCATTCCACCGTAGTGCGACATTTGCATGCTGTGGGGAAGGCTCAAAAATCGGGGATGTACGGGTAGCGCATGCTCTAAGCAAAAATCACAAAAATCAGCGCGTGCCCATACGTGCATTTCTACTTGCTCGTCATCGATTGACTCGTGAACAACACCGTTCCTGCATCGTTACTGGTGACGAGAAATGGCGTCTTTATGTTAATATAATGAAAAAGAAGGAATGGCTGAGCCCAAACAAGGCAGCAGCTCGTCTTACAAAGACCTGCCCGCATCCACAGAAGATTATGTTATGCATCTAGCGGAACAGCGACGATATTGCGTACTGTGAATTGCTTCCCCGAAGTGTAGCCATCACTGCTGATATTTATTCTCAATCACTGGGACATCTTGCAGACGATAACGCCCGTCTGCATTCTGATAGACAACAGTTGGTTTGGCAAGTCATTCTGCATTCACCTTTTTCACCTGATCTTGCACAATCATATTTTCCACGTTTTCCGCTCTCTGTCGTACAGTCTTCAAAGAACTACCTTTCAGAATGAAAATGGGCTCCGAACATGTGTCCACGAGTTCTTCGCCTCATCTACATCTACATCAACATCGTACTCCGGAAGCCACCTAATGGTGTGTGGCGAGGGTACTTTCGGTACCACTATGTGATCCCTCCAACCCTGTTCCACTCGCGAATAGTGTGTGGGAAGAATGATTGTCGGTAAGCCTCTGTATTGGCTCTAATTTTTCGAATTTTCTCCTCGTGGTCAACACGCGAGATGTATGTGGGGATAAGTAATATGTTGTCTGACTCCTGCTGAAAAGTGCTGTCCCGAAATTTCAATAAAAAAAAACTACGTCATTTATACAGACGTGGAATCGGAAAGTTACCCCAGCGTTGGCAGGCTGTTGTAAATAGTAAACGAGAATATGTTATTGATGAACAAAGTCTCTGTTATGTGTATCTGCTGTTCATTAAACTTACGGAAAACCGCTACGAACTTATGCACCAAATCAGTACTTACAGTGGTATTGTATGTGAATAGTTGCACTTTGAAATGGGAATAAGTTTCTGTAACGCTTAGTGCTCGAGTACACGACATTATTACAATCCTAGGAAGAGTCGGCCATGACAAAATTATTCCACCTGGCGACCGAGTATGAGCGCAGGTGGTACCTTAAGATGTACACACATCACCGAGTTGCTTGAACTGTCTTCCCAGAAACACGTCACAAACTTTACGAAACTGATGGTGAGACTATGTAAAGGGCCGCATAAGCTACGGAACATTTTTGTTCTACCTATTTACTCTCCTCTCTGTCACATAAAAATAATCGGTATTTATAGCAAAATTGAAACTGTCAATGTTTAATTCAGATTGTATTCGAAAATTATTTCTTTGTAACTGAAAACAGGGATGTTGCAGTAAAAATATAAAAAGATATAGATTTATCCTATAGCTATAAAACGCAATTTCCTCAATAAATAAATATAAAAGGTAAAATTAAAGAAAATCGCAAAACCAAAACATATCAAAGATTGCTTCAATACTTCATCGAGCTTACATCAAACATGTTTCTGTTATTCATAAACAACTTTATCACTAACAACAGGAAACTCTTGCGTTTGATCACGACGAAGGACGTTAAACTGAGTACAAATTACAACAATAATTATATAGAATTTTTACGCTTGTGCATATAAAATGTTCTTCCGTCAAAAGTAATGTATTTGGTTACATAAAAGCGGAGAAACTACGCGATCAACTAATTTTTATAACTTACAACGTGCAATATACATTTTGTAATGATATAAAATACACAGTGGACGAACGCTGAAGGATGAGCGATTCTAATTACGTGTAAAACAAACAAAGAACAGAGAGGAGTCATCTGCTCCCTGTCCTCCACTCACACACTTATTCGTGTTTCTTTTCCTACAAATGCTACCGATACAATCGGTTGTGCTACCACTTACTAAGTCATTTATGTACTGTATTAAAACTAGCGAAAAGTAGTTATGGTAGAGCGTAACTCAACTCTTGACACATGTACTTGGGGGTACTGACCAACCTACAAACATACTGCTCCTAACAGTAGTCTGAAAATGTCATAAATATTGATGTAATGCTGTTCAGTACACCGTCCTTTGTCGCCATTACAAATATCTCACTTGTACCCCTTGCACCTTGTATATGAGGCAGGCTAAACACCCTCAGTGTTCAAGAAGTATGTAATAATTACAATTCCAAAGTAAACAGGTGCTGAGAGTTGTGAATCTTACCGAACTGTCAGTTTAATAGTTCATGGTTTCAACACACTTATAGGACTTATTTCCAGAAGAATGGAGAAACTGGTAGAAGCTATCCTCGGGGAAGATCAGTTTAGATTCTATGACGTATCATAGAAGATACGTTGAAGAAAGGAAAACCTGTGTTTATAGCACTTACAGACGTGAGAAAAATATCTTTTGACAGTCTGACCAGTAAACACTCTTTGAAATTCTGAAGGCAGCAGCGATCAAATACAGGGAGCAATAGGTTATATATAGCTTGCACAGACGCAAGACTGCAGTTATAAAAGCCAAAGGACGTGAAAGGGATGAAGTAGTTGATTATGGAGGGAGACAGGGTTGTAGCCTGCCTATTATGTTATTCAATTTGTACATTAAGTAAGCAGTAAAGGAAAGCAAGGAGAAATTTGAAAAAGGTATTAATGTTTAGAGAGTAGAAATAACAACTTCGTGGTTTGCCGACGCAATTGTAATACTGTCAGATACAGCAAACGACATGGAAGAGTAGCTGAAGTAATGGAAAGTGTCTTGAAAGGAGGATATAAGGTGTACATCAACAGAAGCAAAACGAGAGTAATGGAATGTAGTAGTATTAAATCAGGCAATGTTGACGAAATTAGATTAGGAAATAATACACTAAAAGTAGCATATGAGTTTTGTCCTTTGGCCAGGAAAATTGCTGATGATGGCCGAAAATGGTTCAAATGGCTCTGAGCACTATGGGACTCAACTGCTGAGGTCATTAGTCCCCTAGAACTTAGAACTGGTTAAATCTAACTAACCTAAGGACTTCACAAACATCCATGCCCGAGGCAGGATTCGAACCTGTGACCGTAGCGGTCTTGCGGTTCCATACTGCAGCGCCTTTAACCGCACGGCCACTTCGGCCGGCATGATGGCCGAAGTAGACTGGCAATGGCAAGAAATGAATTTCTGAAGAAGAGAACTTTGTTTAACATCGAATACAAATTTAAATGTTAGGATGTCCCCTCTGAAGGTATTTGTCTGAAATGTAGCCTTGTATGGAAGTGAAACATGGACAGGAAGAGAATAGAGGCTTTTGAAATGTAGTGGTATAGAAGAATGCCGATGAAGATTAGATGGGTAGAATACGCAACTGAATAGGAGATACCGAATCGAATATTGTAAAAAAGAAAGTTATGGCAGAACTTGATTAAAAGAAGGAATCAGTTGATAGGACACATTCCGAGACGTCAAAGATGTGTCAGTTTGATATTGGAAGGAAGTGTGGGAGGTAAAAATTGTAGATATGAATACAGTAAGCAGGTTTAAATGGATGCAGTGGTTATTTGGAGCTGAAGACACTTGCACAGGATAGAGTAGCAAGGAAAGCTGCATCAAACCAGTCTTCGGACTGAAGCCACAACAGCGAACTTTAATGGGTGGTGTCGTCCAAAGAACGCGATCCCAAGGCGAAGTTTACACTTCTCGGCGAAGGCGCAAGTAAGCTTAGCCGCTGCCAGGCACAGCGACGAATGAGCGAAGTCGGCATAGGCACGCCCTCATGAGTTCCATATGTCACCGCTGCAGCATGCGTACTTGGTCCTATGTAAAATCGCTAAGCGAGTCTAAGGCTTCCATCTAGTCACTTGTTGACGAGTGTGATACGGCAGATGAAGACAGCAAAACGAAAGCCGAAGTTTTAAATTTCACGTTCAAGAAATCGTTCATACAGGAGGATCGTACAAAACGTACCGTCGTTTGACCATCGAACAGACTCCCGTATGGACGACATAGTAATAGCATCCCTGGCGTGGAGAAACAACTGAAAGATCTGAAAGTAAATAAATCACCAGGTGCGGATGGAATCCCAATTCAGTTTTAGAAAGAGTAATCTATGGCACTGGCCCCTTACTAGCTTTTATAGTGAACCTTTCGTCCAGCACAAAGTCCCAAGCGACTGGAAAAATACGCAGGTGACTCCAGCATACAAGAAGGGTAAAAGAATGGACCCGCAAATTTACAGACCAATATTCCTAACTTCGGTTTGCTTCAGAGCCCTTGAACACGTTCTCAGTTCAAATATAATAAACTTTCTTGAGGCTAAGAAGCTTATGTCCACGAATCAGCACGGTTTTAGAGAGCATCACTCTTGCGAACTCAGTTTACCCTTTTCTCGCATGATATACTGTGAACTATGGATGAAGTACAACAGACAGATTCCATATTTGTAGACTTCCGGAAAACATTTGACACGGTGCCCCATTGCAGGCCGTTAATGAAGGTACGAGCATATGGAATACGTTCACCGATGTGTGAATGGCTCGCGTGCGGCCTAAGGCGCTGCAGTCATAGACTGTGCGGCTGGTCTCGGCAGAGGTTCGAGTCCTCCCTCGGGCATCGGTGTGTGTGTTTGTCTTTAGGATAATTTAGGTTAAGTAGTGTGTAAGCTTAGGGACTGATGACCTTAGCAGTTAAGTCCCATGAGATTTCACACACATTTTGAAATTTTGTGAATGGCTCGAAGACTTCATAAATAGTAGAACCCAGTGTGCTATACTCGACGGCGAGTGTCCATCAGAGACAAAGGTATCGTCAGGAGAGCCCCAGGGAAGTGTGATAGGACGGCTGTTGTTCTCTGTAAATATAAATGATTTGGCGGACAAGGTGGGTGGAAATCTGCGGTTGTGGTGTATGGTAAAGTATCGAAGTTGAGTGACTATAGGAAGATACAAGATGGCTTAGATAAAATTTCCAGTTGGTGTGATGAATGACAGCTAACTCTAAATGTGAAAAAATGTAATTTAATGCGGATCAATATGAAGAACAAACCCGTAATGTCCTTATACAGTATTACATCTGCTCAACAAAGTCAAGTCGTTTAAATATCTGGGCATAACGTTGCAAAGCGATATGAAAAGGAACGAGCATGTGTGAACTTTGGTAGGGAAGACGAATGGTCAGCCTTTGTTTATTGGGAGGATTTTAGAAAAGAGTGGTTCATCTATAAAGGAGACCACATGTAGGATATTGGAGGGTCCTATTCTTGAGTACTGCATGAGTGTTGGAGATCCGTACCAGGTTATATTGAAGGAAGTCCTCGAAGCAATTCAGAGGCGGGCTGCCAGATCTGTTACCAGTAGGTTCGAACAACACGTAAGTGCTAGGGAGATTGAGAGGTGGCAAGCCTTTAGGATGCACACAGTGACTTACCCCCTCTCATATTTGTATCTTGCTCTGAGTAATTCGATTTGGGGAAGTATAGCTGAGTATGGTCATTACAAGGGTAGTATTGAGAACTCAGAAGATATGAATATTTTCCTCTCTAATTGCATGCGGCGATAAGTTGCTATTCCTTCACATGCGGACTTACCACACAGCACCGTCACCCGGGTGGTCCGGTGACAGGCGGGTTCTGCTGATCTTGAAAGGGTTATGCCGACAGGTGTGAGGGAGCCTAGTGGATGCTGTCCAGACGCCGACATTGTCATAAGAGCGGGGGCGACACGCCCACAGGGGCCTGAAGGAGCGGCTGGGGTTAGAGATTCCGTTACTCCGCAGAAACTTAGTGAAAGCGCTTCCTGATGGGCTACGAGCGAGGCGTGGGAATGACTTGTGTTCCCAGGCAGTCTTGGCGGGCAAATTCCCGTGTTTTCTGCAAATTCATGACTGTGATTGGCTTGATCAGGGGATACCTCTGTGACGTAGCAAAATCGGCGCAGAAATTGGCTCCAAGTATCTCCATTGGTGGAATAGTAGTGCTTCAGCAATAGAGTGGAAGTTTCCATCGGTTTTCGAGTTGCTGATTGGCACATTTAACCATGGCCACTGTCGTGGGGGCAGTAATGTTCTGTGTTTGGATTGTACAGGTGCTCTTGAGAGAGTCGAGTCTCGCCTTTCGGTCGGAGAAGGTTACAAGACTGAGCTCTCGCTGCTCTGGACAGTCTGCCTTCCGTTGACTGTCTAATGAACTTTCATTTAATTGTAACTGTTTGACAAAGTTGCTGAAGTTTCGACTTCAATGTAACTTTCCGAGTACAGTTGGCAATAGAGCGTTCTGCGCACAAGCGGCCTATGATGTCCATCATCACCATGACTGGACGTCGAAGCAATCAGCCATCGCCTCCGGTACGTTAGAGCGTGTCTTTGCAGTTAAGAAGACAGCTTGGTAATGTATGTCCGCAGCACCGGCAGATTAGGGAATTTTGCTATGTGATAATCAGAGCTCAGCAGAGCGCGCCTGTTCCCGTCTTTTCTAACGTGGTTCTGTCTTGGGTGTTCATTGTCTGAGTCCTCACTACTGTATCAGCAATTAATGTTGGGTTGGCTGGGTGTTTCTCTTAAGATTTGAGTTGCATGGAATTGGCTCCCAATACTACTTGGTCATAAATGTCACAAGCTAGTTTATGGACAACTTCACCTTCACAGCATTTATTTGAGTATCCAATTTGATGTATTGTACATGTTTCATGTGTTTTGTTTATTATTTTGAGTTTAGTCATAAATCAAATTGTTGTTTTGGACAGAACTTTTATTCTGTAGATCGGTAGAGCAACCCTTTCATTTCTTACAGCGTTAATGAAACTTTCCTTCATCAAATTAATTTCTATCAAATTAAATTTTTGCAGGTGACAAACTCTTTTCTACTCCACTTGCAGGGTCGATTACAGTCAGTTCGCGTTTCTTCTTAATCCATGTGCAACAGCAAAAGTCGGAGTTAGAAAAGGGGGGGGGGGGGGCTTAGAGCATCGTTTCCATATAAAGATTCTAGAACAATTTAGCGTTAGATACACTGCTAGCACCGACACCTCACAAGATGCTTCGGAAAGTCAGATGGGAATCCCTGGAGGGAAGGCGACATTCTTTTCGAGATACACTGTTCAGAAAATTTCGATAACCGGCACTTGAAGCTGACTGCCAAACGAGTCTACTACCGCCAACATACAATGCTCGTGAGGACCGCGAAGGTAAGATACGAGAAATTAGGGCTCATACGAAGGCATATAGATATGATTAGTAGTGGTTCGGGATACCCTTCGCCACGCGGCGTACGGTGAATTGCGGAGTATCGCTGTACCGAGGATGTACCCAAATCAAAAAAGTTTTGCATCAGCCTGGTTCCCAGAACGCCTGAAGATTGACGTTGACTGCGGATATTGTATCAAAGACACAGTCGCTTTGACTGTGCTGAGATGTCACTAAACCCATCCAAAGATGTAAACAACCATGCATGAGCAGAGCCTATTAGACGGAGGGGTCCGACAGCCGATCATTTACAGTCATTCCACCAGGAAGAAGGTATACGGCTCGTGTTGTCTGTAGTTCAACCATGCCTAGACGTTCAATACCGCGGTTCGATCGCGTCCGCAATGTTACTTTGTACCAGGAAGGTCTCTCAACAGGAAAGTGTACAGGCGTCTCGGAGTGAACCAAAGCGATGTTGTTCGGACATGGAGGAGATACAGAGAGACAGGAACTGTCGATGGCATGCCTCACTCTGGCCGCTCAAGGGCTACTACTGCAATGGATGACCGCTAACTACGGATTGTGGCTCGGAGGAACCCTGACAGCAACGCCACCCTGTTGAATAATGCTTTTCGTCCAGCCACAGGACGTCGTGTTACGACTCAAACTTTGCGCAGGAGGCTGCATGATCGCGCCTTCATTACCGACGTTCATAGCGAGGTCCCTCTTTGCAACCACGAAACAATGGAGCGCGGTACAACATGCCAAATGGACCGCTCAGGGTTGGCATCAGGTTCTCTTCACCGATGAGGGTCGCATATGCCTTCAACCAGAAAATCGTCGGAGATGTGTTTGGAGGCAGCCCTGTCAGGCTGAACGCCTTAGACACACTGTCCAGCGAGTGAAGCAAGGTGGAGGTTCCCCGCTGTTTTGGGGTGGCATTATGTGGGGCTGACTGGTGGTCATGGAAGGCGCCGTAACGACTGTACAATACGTGAATACCATCCTCCGACAGATAGTGCAACCATATCGGCAGCATATTGGTGAGGCATTCGTCTTCATGGACGACAATTCCCGCTCACATCGTGCACATCTTGTGAATGATTTCCTTGAGGATAACGACATCGCTCGACTAGAGAGGCCAGCGTGTTCTCCAGACATGATCCCTATCGAACATGCCTGGGATAGATTGAAAAGGGCTGTCCATGGAGGACGTGGCCCACCAACCACTCTGAGGTATCTACGCCGAATCGCCGTTGTGCAGTGTTACAATCTGGACCAAGAGCGCCTTGATGAACTTGTGGATAGCATGCCACAACGAATGCAGGCATGCATCACTGCAAGAGAACGTGCTACTGGGTATTAGAGGTACCGGTGTCTACAGCAATCTGGACCACCACCTCTGAAGGTCTCGGAAATGATGTTTATGTCGATCTCTATTGCAATTTTCTGTACAGATTCCGGAACTCTCGGAACCGAGGTGATGCAAAACTGTTTTTGATGTGTGTATTTGTACGTCAGAGCGGAGTGCAGCTGAGCTTAGTCTGCAGTCATCGCCGGAGACGCCAGCTTCTTCTGACTACAGCCAGGAGTGGGAGAGTCCTGTTAGACAGAACCTTGTAGTAAAGTGCTTTGGGAGTGCTTTGGGAGAACAGATTATTATTTTTTACTGTATCAAGTGGTAAGTTAGTGTTCAACGACAGTAACAAACAGACATGACATGACACCAACAGCATCTCCTCAACGACCTCCGCAACAGGCGCCATTTTGATGCACCCGTGCTGACTGCGACAAAGGCTGGAATTTGCACGCCAGTACCGAACCTGGACGTCCACTGAGTAGATGAATCAGCTTTCATGCTCAATCGGACAGATGTCGTGTACAACGTGAAACGTACGAAAGCAAACGCCCTGCAACAATCGTCTGAAGGATCCAGGCCAGAGGAGGGAGCGTTTTATTCTCGGGAATGTCTTCGTGTCATTCTGTGGGCGTTCTCGTCATTCCGGAAGGCACACTGGATCAACACAAGTACGCGTATATCCTCGGGGACAATGTCCACCTCTACATGCAGTTTGTTTTTCCTCGGCACGTCGGCATCTACCGGCAGGAGAGTGCAGCATGTCGTACGGCTCGCAGTGTGCGTGCGTTGTTCCAGGGCTAGTTTACTGTGCTTCCCTGGCCATCGAACTTCCCAGATTAAAACCCTGTCGAAAATCTATGGGGCCACCTCTATCGGGCTGTTCGGGCCATTGATCTGCAAAAGAGAAACCTAGCGCTGCTGGCCACGACACTGTCGTCGTTTTCCGTCGGCACCTTCCGTATCTTCACTCACTCTCTTCTTGCAAGTGCGCACGGCAAAAGGTGGCGATTCAGTGATCACATTAATAGTACGTATTAGGAAAAGTAATGGATCTACAACACTCCACTGGAATACACTCGAAGTCACTTTTTATCTCTGAAGACGTGTGTCTATTTAGAATGAGAAGCTATATTCTATTTACTAGAAATTCTTCAGACCAGTCACACAGTTGGTTTCATGTTCCGTGAGCCCGTATTTTCTTCATCTGGCGGCAGGGCGGACCTACACTGAAGAGCCAAGGAAACTGGTACACCTGCCCAATATCGTATAGGTCCCCTGCGAGCACCCAGAGGTGCGCAACATCACGTGGCATGGACTCGACTAATGTCTGAAGTAGTGCTGGAGGGAATTGACACCTTGAATCCTGTAGGGCTGCCCATAAATCCGTTAGAGTACGAGGGACTGGACATCTCTTCTGAAAAGCACGTTGTAAGGCATCTCACATATGCTCAATAATGTTCACGTCTGGGGCGTTTGGTGACCAGCGGAAGTGTTTGAACTCAGAAGAGTGTTCCTGGAGCCACTCTGCAGCAATTCTGGACGTGGGGGATGTCGCATTGTCGTGCTGGAATTGCCCAAGTCCGTCGGAATGCACAATGGACATGAATGGTTGCAGGTGATCAGACGGGATGCTTACGTACGTGTCACCCGTGAGAATCGTGTCTAGACTATCAGGGGTTCCATATCACTCCAGCTGCCCACGCGCCACACCATTACAGAGCGTCCACCAACTTGAACAGTCCCTGCTGACATGCAGAGTCCACGGATTCATGAGGTTGTCTCCATACCCGTACACGTCCATTCGCTCGATACAATTTGAAACGAGACTCGTCCGACCAGGCAACATGTTTCCACCCATCAACAGTCAAATGACGGTGTTAACGGGCCCAAGGGAGGCGTAAAGTTTTGTGTCGTGCAGTCATCAAGGGTACACGAGTGGGCCTTCAGTTCCGAAAGCCCATATTGATGGTATTTCGCTGATTGGTTCGCACGCTCACACTCGTTGAAGGCCCAGCATTGAAATCTGCATCAATTTGCGGAAGGGCTGCACTTCTGTCACGCTGAATGATTCTCTTCAGTCGTCGTTGGTCCCGCTCTTGTAGGATCTTTTGCCGGCCCCATCGATGTCGGAGGTTTGATGTTTTGCCGGATTCGTGACATTCACAGTACACTTGCGAAATGTTCGTACGGGAAAATTCCCACTTCATCGCTACCTCGGAGATGCTGTGTCCCGTCGCTCGTGCGCCGACTGTAACACCACGTTCAAACTCACTTAAATCGTGATAACCTGCCGTTGTAGCAGCAGTAACCAGTCTAACAACTGCGCCAGACACTTGTTGCCTTATATAGGCGTTGCAGACCGCAGTGTCGTATTCTGCCTATTTACATGTCCCTGTATTTGAATTCGCATGCCTATACCAGTTTCTTTTGTGCTTCAGTGTATATCGAATGCCTTACGATAGCTAAGAAACACGGCATCTATCTGGGCGTCGATATCTACCGCCCTCTGGATCTCGTGGACAAACAGAGCGAGCTGGGTTTACATGATCATTGTTTTCGAAACCCATGTTGATTCCTTCAGAGGAGATTTTCGGTCTCCGGAAATATCATAATCATCTTCTTACGTAGCTCTACTGCCCTTGCTGAACCTTGGCTTCTTCAACTATTTCCCTCCATGCTTCTCGGATTTTCGCAACTCTTTTCCAGCCACGGGCTCCCATGCTGCTGAGATCTTTAGTCACATCGTCAATCCACCTTTTTCTCTGTCTTCCATTCCGTCTAGCAGCATGAATCACACCTTTCAGCGTTTTCATTTGTATTCTACCCTCCGCCATTATCTCCACGTCTCCTACCATCGTATTCGTTGTGATTTAACAAATTTTAGTATATCTCTTCTTGCATTAATGGTTGTAGCTCGGTGTTACAGCGTATCCTCCAGCCTTATTCCTCCAATATTGGGCCATAAACTTTACGTAGTACTTTTCGCTCAAAGAGCGTTTTGTCATCTACTGTCAGCGTCAATATCTCTGACCCATATGTGACAACTGGCTGGTCTGGTGAGTTATAGCCGGCCGGTGTGGCCGTGCGGTTCTAGGCGCTTCAGTCTGGAACCGCGTGACCGCTACGGTCGCAGGTTCGAATCCTGCCTCGGGCATGGATGTGTGTGATGTCCTTAGATTAGTTAGGTTTAAGTAGTTCTAAGTTCTAGGGGACTGATGACCATAGATAATAAGTCCCATAGTGCTCAGAGCCATTTGAACCATTTTCTTGGTGAGTTATACATAAGGAGTTTTATTTTTCTTATAACACGGCTGCTTCTGGTGAATTGTAAATTTGCAAGGTAACCTCTGTTCCATGCTTGTACTATTTCCCTTACAGCCTTTCCAATGCTGTTTTCGTTTGATATTAAGGCTCCCAAATAAGTAAAAGAGGGCACCCCTTTGAAACACCGAGCGAGAAGATGGAGTGGTTCGCACACTGCTCTCGCATTCGGTCATCCACATCTAGGTTTTCCGTGATTTCTCTAAATCTCTCTAGGCAAATGCCTGGATGGTTCCTTTGAAAGGGCACGGCCGATTTACTTCCCCTTCCTTGAAACAATCCGAGCGTTTCCACCGTCTCTAACGACCTCTATGGCGACGATAAGTTAAACTCTATTCTTCCTTCTTTCCCTCCTTTGAAACATTTCCTATTTAGACCTTTAGGGGCTCTTCTGGCCCCAGAGTGTCACATAACCATATGTTTTATTTTATTTTCATTTACTATAAGGCCGATTTTTAATGTTTCTGTTTCCATTGCCGGGTATGTTTCTTTAACTGTGTCAATTTTTTCCTACTGTGGCAATGTCATCAGCATAATTTTCATGCATATGGCGTCTCTTTTATTGATCTTATCTGCGTAGGGGTGTATTGAATAAGACAGTGGAGAGACTGTCACCCTACTTCACTGGTTTATTGAAGACAAAGCTTTAACTTGTACTGTTAAATATTTTTACTTTAGCTCTTGTCACTGTCATTGTTATTTTGATTAGATTTAGTAGTTTGGCACATACACCAATTTCTCTCGGCACTTAGTACAATTCTTGCCGATTTATGATGTGAAAGGCTTGTTTGAGGTCAATGAATAGGAACTGCAGATCTATATTATGTTCATAGAACTTTTCCGTCGTTTGCCTCATCACAAGTATTTGATCAGTTGTTCCTCTGTCTTGTCTGAAGCCACACTGACATCCCCCAAGTATGCCTTCTGCGCACTTTTGTATCCTTTCATTCAGTATACTCGCGAAGATCTTATAAGTCGTGCTTAGCAGTTTTATACCTCTGTAGTGTTCACATGCTATTCTGTCTCCTTTCTTACAAACAAGGATTATTATTCCTATTTTCCAGTTATCCAGCATGGTTTCGGTTCCTCATTTGTCTGAAATTAGTGCGTGCAGCTCCTTTATTACAGCACCTCCACCACTGTTTATTAATTCAGAAATTATGCCGCACCGGGGGCTTGATGGTTTTTATCTTGTGTGCAGCCAGAGGTACCTCTCCCACTGTCGGCTGTCTTGCATTACTGCCTACTTCCAGCTCCCCTGTTTCTTCCTGTGAGCCTGTCTATTCTTCTTCTAGGATGTTACTTAGTGTATCTGTGAAGTACTTTGCCCATATTCCCAATATCTGTCACCTCGATTATCATTTCTCCATATTTACTAGAGCATGCCTTTATTTTTGGCTCGAATCTACCCCTTATTTGCTCTGGAGCTTGATAGAACTTTCTTATTTCACTGTGTTCCTTTAGCTTTTCAAATTCTTGTAATTTCTTCTCAATCCAATCTCTGTTCTTACTCTTGCACAGTCTGTTAGCTCTTCTCTTTAACTCCTTAATTGTTCAAGTTAAAGTTAAAGCAATTACAGCCCTCGGTCACAAAATTTAAGTCTTTTGGCCAGGTTTCAACACTTCTGTGAGTGCCTTCATCAGAAATTACATATTCAAATTGGCATATCACGTATAAGGTAAATATCAAGCGAGAAAGGCTTTAGTCAAAAAATTTTAAAAAGAATAAACGGAAGGCGAGCCACTGTGGGCTGCTCATACCTATAAAGCCACAGGTAGCAACAGACTGCGGCTCCCGCGTTAGAAACTCAGTCTGTGGCTTTATAGGTATGAGTAGCCCACAGTGGCTCGCCTTCCGTTTATTCTTTTTAAAATTTTTTGACTAAAGCCTTTCTCGCTTGATATTTATCTTATACGTGACATGCCAATTTGAATATATAATTTCTGATGAAGGCACTCATAGAAGTGTTGAAACCTGGTCAAAAGACTTAAATTTTGTGACCGAGGGCTGTAATTGCTTTAACTTTAATTTGTAAACGGTCACTGAACTACGCAGACATGTTTAAATCCTTAATTGTTCCATGTTACTTCTGGTTTCTCTTTGTAACAATCTCGTTCTTTCCAGATTCTCTTCCTCTACTGCTAATGTGAAGTCTTCATGAAACCATTCCTGGAGTATTCTATATTGAATTGCCAAAGAAACTGGTATAGGCATGCGTATTCAAATACAGAGGTATGTAAACCGACAGATAACGACCCTGCGGTCGGCAAAGCCTACGAAAAACAACAAGTGTCTAGCACAGTTATTAGATCGGTTACAGCTGCTACAACGGCAGGTTATCAAGATTTAAGTGGGTTTGGACATGGTGTTACTGTTGGTGCACGAGTGATGGGACACAGCATCTCCGAGGTAGCAATGAAGTGGGGATTTTTAAGTGCGGCCATTTCACGCGCGTACCGTGAATATCAGGAATCCGGTAAAACATCAAATCTCCGACATCGCTGCGACCGGAAAAAAGATTCTGCAAGAACGGGACCTACGACGACTGAAGAGAATCATTCAACGTGACAGAAGTGCAACCCTTCCGCAAATTGTTGCAGATTTCAGTGCTGGGCCTTCAACAAGTGTCAGCGTGTAAACCAATCAGTGAAACATCATCGATATGGGTTTTCGGAGCCGAAGGCCTACTCGTGTACCTTCATGACTGCACGACACAAAGCTTTACGCCTCACCTGGGCCCGTCAACACCGACATTGGACTGTTGATGACTGGAAACATGTTGCCTGGTCGGACGAGTATCGTTTCAAATTGTATCGAGCGGATGGACATGTACGGGTATAGAGACAACCTCATGAATCCATGGGCCCTGCGTGTCAGCAGGGGGCTGTTCAAGCTGGTGGTGGTTCTGTAGTGGTGTGGCGCGTGGCCAGTTGGATTGATATGGGACCCCGAATACGTCTTGATACGGCTCTCACAGGTGACACTTGCGTAAGCATTCTGTCTGATAACCTGCACTCATTCATGTCCATTGTGCATTCCGACGAACTTGCGAAATTCTAGTAGACAATGAGACACTCAACACGTCCAGAATTGCTACACAGTGGCTCCAGGAACGCTCTTCTGAGTTGATACACTTTCGCTGGCCATCAAACTCCCTAGACAAACATTATTGAGCATATCTGGGATGCTTTGTAACGTTCAGAAGAGATCTCCACTCCCTCGCACTTTTACGGATTTATGGACGGCCCTGCAGGATTCGTGGTGTGAATTCACTCCGGCACTACTTGAGACATTAGTCGAGTCCGTGCCCCGTCGTGTTGCGGTATTTCTGAGTGCTCGCGGGGGCCCTTCACGATATTAGGCAGGGGTACCAGTTTCTTTGGCCCTTCAGTGTATTTGGCTGCAGTTAGTCTACAAAAACGTATGCTATGTCTACACGAACGTCACAGTGTTTCTGTATTGTATGAACGCAAAACGGATTACATTATTAAAAAAACTTTGATTGGTAGAACGCCTATAGCATTCCTGAAAACATAGCGGAAATAAACGACAACACGTATTGACCAACTTCGTAAAAAATTCCAACTTAAAAAATGTCTACTTGTCATAGTCAATTCATGCGCAGGATTTCTCAATACTCTTCGACGCGGAAAACGTTTAAGGTAAAAACGATACTACTACATTTCAGGTACAACTTATAAGTTAGTGTAACAAACGGTGACACGATATTTCTATTGCCGTCTCTGAGAAGCGAGAATCTGTATTTGTGACCCTTTTGTGGTTTCACGGCAATTAGTTACGAAGTACCATTCGGCTCGCTTACGTGAGTGACGAAATTGAAGGAAACTGCGTTGATGTGGCCAACGGCTTATCGAAACCGGATCTCCTTGCTCGCCAGACGATACCTTAAACGGTTCGCCTGCGTTCTTAATTTATTCGACACTGATGAAGAAAAGTGGTGACATCATTATTTCACTGACAGGTTTCTGTGTGTTTCCGGTCACGCAAATCATCGCATGATCTGTCACATGGAAACGTCTAGATCCCGTGAGAGCAAGTTTCTTTCCACCTTTCTCGGCTATTCTTACAACGATGTTAGCTCCAGTGTCGACAGGTGTTATTAACTTTAACTTCATCCATTAGCGATCTACTGCAAAAAGTTACACATTATCCGACAACCGGTAACTGGTGACGTTTCGGTTGCCTGTTAATGCTTAACACTCCAATGCTGGCGCCCCTAAACTCACATGTATGCTGGCGCTGGATCTGCGAGATCCATTCACTCAAATTAACAACACTTTAAAAATATCACGTATGGGTGAGCTCCAGGATCGTGTAAGGTACTATATTTATTTTTAATAATTTCATTCTAGAACTGTTTCATAAACATACAACATAGAAATAAGGAACAACGCTTGGAAAAATATAATGTTTAGGAAATGTTTTACATGGTATGTACGACGTACAAAGTCCTGAAAAGTAACTTACAACTAAGAATATAACAAATAAGAGACGTTTTCATGTTTCTTCTGGAGGAGCACTCAATTCAAATCCTTCACGGCAAACAAAATCACAGTGTTGAAGACATAGATATTTTGCGCACGATTTACACAAATATTTTGTCAGTCGTCTTATTCTACAGGTAGTTGTGAGGTAAGGTTTGCAGCACTTCCTTGTTCCTTGATTGGTGTCGGCATTGTCGGCTCTCTCACCAACAAGACCTAAAGGTCGGCATTATCCGGCAGAATTTCAATAATGCGCGTAGTTAGGGTCCGAGGCAGATTGGAAAGCAGGCTTCGTTTTACCAATTGATCTCCCAAGAGTTTCCATCCGAGCTGACGAAGAAACAGCCGTCGGCGGAGACTTCCGCTGCCATTTCCCATATAAATTATCTGGGAATTTATACCAGCAACATACAGTGTCGAATAAAATACGACCGTGGGCCATCGTCGTGTACCCCTCTGAACGTTGTAGGCAGAGCAAAATTTGTCAACCATATCAACTCCAATTTTGTGTGTATTATAATAAGTTATCATAATAGCTTTTCTTTTATCCCCTGTGTTTTCGTCGATTTCAGCGTCATAATGCATGCTTGATATCAAAAAATGGCTCTGAGCACTATGGGACTTAACATCTATGGTCATCAGTCCCCTAGAACTTAAAACTACTTAAACCTAACTAACCTAAGGAAATCACACAACACCCAGTCATCACGAGATGCTTGATATCAATAAAACATTTTTTTTTTTTGCTATTTTTATTGTGTGTGAAGTAAGAAACGATCGTACCTTCTTTTCTGTAAACAAATTTGCTAGAATTTGCAGCCCTGGTTTTCACGTCCTTCATTTCTTTCGCGATCTGCCATTTTCTTTTTGGGGTTCCAACATATGACAGCCGGTGCTTCTCTGATAAATCACGGAGCAGATTTACATCGCTGAACCAGTTGCCAGCACAGACATTGCGTCCTGCATTAGTGAGAGGGGCCACCAAACGTTCAACCACGTCACTGCTTTTAGTACTAAGCTGAAAAGGGCCATCTGGCTGTCTGTCAGCATAGATCTCCATGTTGCAGGTGTAAAACAGCTTGGAATCAACTTAAGCAAATATTTTTATTCCATATTTTGCCGGATTCGACGGTATATATTGGATAAAAGAGCAAAGTACTCTGAAGGCCTCGAGTTTCTCGTCAATGGTGACGTTTTGGCCTACATCGTAACAAGATTGGCAGTTCTTCACAAACTTTCGAAATAAATGTTGAATTAGCTCCAGGTGGTTCACTACTCTGCGTTCACTACGTGATTGTCTATCATCAAATCGCAGAGCTTGTAACAGAAAACGAAACCTGTACTCACTCATGGTCAGCCGAAATATCTCGGTTCCGAACCCGCTGGAATCCCACAAATCTTGAAGACTTTTCCTTCCCGCCTTGAGCATTCTAGCTATGTATAGAAGTCCAATGAAGGCTTTTATCTTGACTACGTCCGTTGGGTGAGCGTTTCGTTCTCGCTGGTAACTGCTTAGAATAATTTCAATGTATTGGTTCTTGTACTTTACAATCATTTCTAGCATTTCCTGGTCAAATAAGCAGTCCCATATTTCTGAAATTCCTTCAATATTTTTTTTTCTTTCCCGGTGACACCAGGAAGCCTTATGCGGAGAATGTTGTGTTTTTGGGTTTCTATGCTTTCTGAGGCGTCAGTATCGATCTCTTCGTCTCCCAGATCGAGAACAGGAGCCCTCTGTGCAGCATGTTCGCCCTTGTCATCGCTGTCATCAAACAAAATTTGTTGAAAATCTGTAACTCCTGGACTGTGTGTATCCCGAATTTCATTTGAGCCCATGTCCAGACAAACAACAGACCTGTAAACAATGTTCGCATTCTATAGTTGCAAAACAAAATAAAAATAAAAAGAGTAGTTGTGACCTTTGTTAAGGAACGGGGAAGACTAGAACGTAAATGCTGGCGCTGGATCGAAGAGATCCAGTAGCAGTTTCTATTATATAAGTGCACAATAATAATTTCCACTTCACGTACAGAATGCTTGAATGTAAAACACAAAGAGACATTACATTGAGGAAAATTCAATGAATCAAGAATACTTACGGGGATGCTGGCGTGATATCTGTACGATCCGTCGCTCCTCTGTAGCTAAGGTGTTGCTCCTGCGGAAGTATACACACTATTACCTGTTGTAAGTCAGGGGGATAGACGAGAGGTGGTAAATAACACCGCAGGCGTTGAGACGTAGGCACAGAAACACTACCTAGTGGATCCATGCGATCCAGCGCCAGCATCGGAGTGTTAAACAGCTGAATCAAAATTCAGAACGCACTTCCTCCCTCTACGAGGAATCCCCCTATCGGATAAGTCACTTCCTGCCGGAGCGTATTCAGGCAACCTCATCGTAAATATTCTGACAGTCATAAAATTTGCGTAGGAAGTGTGTACACATGCTCGAACAAGTGCACCATCTCTCACGCGTGTCCATACAAAAAAACATTGCCCCACACACACACACACACGCACACACACACACACACACACACACACACACACACACACACACACACACACTAGTGGGCGCATGCAAGCGTACTTACGTACAAACAGAGAAACGGGTTGGTCGTAGTGATGTGTTTATGACCTTGTGCTTACAAGTGTGTGTGTGTGTGTGTGTGTGTGTGTGTGTGTGTGTGTGTGTGTCTGTGTACACGTGCTTTTGTGTGTGTGAGTGAGTGTCTTGTCTGCGAAGCTCTGTGAGAATGGGTGGAAGAGCGAACTGGGACTACGGTTCGTCGATGTTTAAGGTGAAGGTGGTGCGCGCATTCTACAAGCATTCCTGACCGTTTCCTTCAGGGATTCACGGCTTCAGAAACACCGACATTACTTCGTCCAGACGTGGAAACAAACTATCGAATGGGAATCATATGGTCATTGTGTTTTGAGCACAACACCAACAACTGCCGCAGCAACGTCATGGTTGGCGCCAGACTTGTTTTCGGGATCATATCCTAGCGTGGTCACTTTACCCTAGCTTCCGCAGTTCCTCAAGTTGATCTGATGAGTATGCTGAGAAGTTTCCTTTCGCTATACGTTGCTCCATAACTTTCCCCACGCACTCCCCACGAACTTGGAAATGAGCTATTGAGTCACTTCCAATAACGTAGCAGGAGATGAGTCATTCACCTTCCCATAGCCCTCACTCTTTCGTAGCGTTTATCCAATCGTACGAGGCCCGCTATTTTCATAATTTTGACGATATTTTAACTTTTTGGCTGAAAGCTCTGTCGCAATATTCGTCAGCCAGGGAGGGAACTGTAGTGCGTCATCTACCTGTGAATCCTGCGAACTTTGATATATGTGTTTTCGTATTTTAACTGTTTGTGTAATGTATTTTCTGAGGCAGATGGTGGGGAACAGACAAACATTTGCATAAATGAGCGTGAAAAACCACCTAAAATTAAATTCAGTTTGGCCAGTGTACCAGGATTCACCCACATGTCATTCACCTAGTTCAGTCTCGCTATCTAGTGCGTTGTTATATAAGCTGTGCGAGTCAGACCACCATCCAACAGCCCCCCCCACAGGCAACCAGTGCTTGATTTGTGAAGCTGCGCACCGGTTCGCCGGGCGATGCGGTAGAACTTTTGCTGCGTTCAAGCAATGTTCTCGCTGACATCCCCCACAAAATGATGAAAGGAAAAAAGGTTATCGGTTACTACATTTTCGCTGTACATGCCGTAACGTTCTGTATCAGGCATGACGTTTTAAGATATTACTTCGTTACTACTGACTCTATGTGCAGCGTATCTTTCATGCTGTATCCACATATATCACTAAATGTGATGGCAAATTTATATCACTGTATGACACACGGTTCAGCTGATACGACGCCATAAACATTGAGGTACGTGAGAAATTTCTGCCAAATTTATATCACTGTTCGATTCACCTTTCAGGACATACGACGTCATAAACATTGAGATGCGTGAGAAGTTGCCGCATCAGGTGTAACGTTTGATTACTTCGTTACTACTAAATCTATACGCAACACATTTCGCAGTCGTATTTAAAAAGAGTATATGAAACCACGGGCGTATTCCAATGTAACGTTGTTTCAATATTTCAAATCAATCGGTGAAGAACTTTCCGAGATACGCGACTAGGAACATAGACATGTTTTATTCGTTTGTTCTTAATAGCAAATCACGGAAAGTTCTTGACCAATTGATTTGAAATTTTGACACAAAGTTTCATTCTAATACGGACGTGTTTTTGTGTACCTATTTTAAAGGAGAAAATGTGCTGTTACCACACATCTCAATGATTCCAACAGATATGTCATTCGAGTTCAAACGCTTCCAGTTTCTGGTTCGACTCACATTTGTGAGACCACAAACGTGGTGCAGGGAAAATCACTACATGTGCTTCGATTAAATTTGGAAAATCCATGCTTCTCACACGGACAACTGTGTGTGGCTCGCTCACGCGTCAGGAAACCGTCTGGCTTATCCGTATACGCACGGAAAACCAAAAATATTGTATACCCGAAAGCACATCAATAAACAGATTATAAAACCAAACACTTTTTTTTTCTTTCCGTGGCATTGCAACGCACGCCGAGTGCAGTTTAGTAGGGTATATAAGGGGCGTGAACAGCGCCAGGTGTTGAGTGATCAGTGTGAAGAATACGGAGATGTCGCGTACTCGTGGGAGACGGCGTTATCAGCGCCTGACAGAGTTTGAAAGAGATCTCATTGCGGGTCTCCCTTTGGCCTGCTGGTGAAATCGTGCAATATCGAGATTTGTGAGGCATCGGAATGTGACGGTGGGCTGACGATGGACTGCTTGGGAACGTGAGGCCAGCATACTCGTCGTCAAGGGTCGGGTCGTCTTCGTCTGACCATGACAAGGGAGGATCGCCGTATTGTGCACCAAGCACAGTGCAACCTTTTCATATCTGAGGTTGCCATCCGAGAAAAAGGGCTACCCTACCTTCAACACTGTGTGTCATCCTGCACAACTAGCAACAGCCGGGCTAGGAAACTGCCGTCACATTCGTGTGCTTCTGTAAACACCACAACACCAACGGCTGCGTTTGGAGTAGTGTGTTTGGAGCTTCTAGATTTGTTACCGGTAGGTTCGAACAAAACGTGTTACGGAGAAACTTTGGGAACTCAAATGGGAATCCTTGGAAAGAAGGCGGCGTTCTTTTCGGGAAACACTACTGAGTAAATTTAGCTACTCGGCATTTGAAGCTGACTGCCAAACCATTCTGCTCCCGCTAACATACATCGCCCGTAAGGCCCTGGAAGATAAGATACGAGAAATTAGGGTTCATACGGAGACGTACAGACAGTCGTTTTTCGCTAGCTCTTTTTGCGAGTGGAACAGGAGGGGAAATAACGAGTAGTGGTTCAGGTTACTCTCTGCCACGCACCTTACGGTGGCTTGCAGAGTATGTATGTAGATGTTGATGTACCTTTGAGATTGGACTTGGTGAGTTGATGTTAGTCAAGAATGCCTTTAAAGCTACAAAGACGCCATTATCAACACTTCACTGAGCTCGAACGAGTTGCTGTAATAGAGCTACGAGAAGTTTGATGTACCTTCTGCGATATTGAAGAAAGACTTGCCAGGAATGTAGCCACTGTACATGATTGCTGGCGGTGTCAACGAGAATGTACGGTCGCAAGAACGGACTCTGGACGGTCACGTGGCATTATCGAGAGGGAAGACCATCGTTTCCGGCGTATGACTCAGGAGCATCGTACTGCGTCTGCAGCAGCAATTTGAGCAGCAGTCGGCGCCAAGTGACACAACGACCTATTACAAATCGGTTCGATGTTGTGTCTTTATTTACAAAGGTGCCCATGCAGGACTCTTTGGAGCTCATTAGCAACGCGTTTGAGGAGGATATAGTAGCAATATTCAGACACGTGCTTACTTCAACATACTTCTTATTTCAAGTGGACGGTGTCGCCATGAGAAGCCCTCTGTCTCCTGTGGTGGCCAATTATTTGGCCTTTTTGCCGTATTTTGGAGTCATGCCGTCAAGAATCGGAAGAGTCCTCGGAAGATACGGAATTAAATGTGTTTTTCAACCATCTGCAAAACTGAGAAACCTGTTGGGTTCGGTTAGGGATGACCTTGGACTGAGGAAATGTTGTATGTACAAGATTCCTTGTCAGTGTGGGGCAGAGTATATAGGCCAGACATGCCGCACAGTACAAGAACGCTGCGATGAACATCGTCAACCGGAAAAGTCGGCAATTGCGGAACGTTGCCTGAATAAAGGACATTGTATGATTTATGAAAAGACGGAGCTTTTATCCCCGCCATCTTTCTGGGCCTGCGTCATTAAGGAAGGAATACATATCCGCGCAGTCGATAATCTCATCAACAATGATACGGGATTTCAACTGAGCACAGCCTGGAACCCTGCATTGGCTACTATTAAATCGCGATGCGAAAATCAAGATTCTTCGATATCAGGCCCGTCATAACACTGGCCTAGTACGGCCGTTGGTGAGTAACGTCTGGCCGCACTGTTGGCAAACGCAGCGTGCAGCGCACGTGCGGGAGAGCCGCTCTGCGATTTTCGGCAGAGGGAGTTTGAATATGGCAAATAAAACTCGGTTTTATATGTCCTTGGGCATCGCAGACGAGCACTATCTGTTCAGATGTGTTTAGAGTTGGCAATACTCTTAGGATTTAAAGGTTGGCTACAGAGTGATAAACAAGCTCTGGAATGTAAGATATTGTTGTCGCGCTTCGCAGCGCACGGATTAATTAGTGGCAGTTTGGAAGCCAGTGTAGGAGCCCGCCTGCTGCGGTGCGCACGTGTGTTGGGCGAGGGGTCGTCGCCGAGCTGCCGTACTGCCGTGTCCGCCAGCAGCGACACAGGATTTGGTATTGAGTTGATATTTTTTATAATTTGCAATGTGCTTATTAATTTAAAGAAAGGGTTTGTGTATGTGCGTAGCAGCAGACGGTAATTTTGATAATGATAGGAGTTGAATTCTTAAGGGAAATCATTGTTAGGCAAATAGATTAAGTATTGATTTTTGTCATTGATTTCTTTTGTAATTGCCAGGGAATTGTTTCACTATGTATTTAATTAAGAAGTATTTTACTCTGTCTCAAGAATTTGATTAATTTGTAATATTGCTTTAATGCCACTGGAGGCAGATTTACATACGAAGCGATTGTTCAAAGAACTTCTAGCGTTTTGTTAATTGAATGAGAAAGAATCGCTTTGAGAATATAGTTTTTGAAAAAAGGAATTACTTGTTTGGGTTATCATTTATCGAGTTTAGATTGGACCAAACCCTTTCTCTTGAATTATATGTTGTTGTAGTAAGCAGCAGCAGCCGCAGCAATAGCAGGAGCCGCCATACAGAACACGCATTGCACTCAGCATGAATAATAGGTTTTTTTACGTTTTTGTTAAATAATGGAACGCAGCAGGTCAAGCAGTGGGAGCAGAAAGACCAAGCAAGTTATTTGTTGCGCACAGGACCAATTAAAAAAAAATAAAGTTTAGGCGATCTCTGTAATATTAAAGTTAACAAGAGTACAAGCACGAGATTTTCAGTTCGAAAACACGAGATAAGAAGAAAGAGCTAGCGACATTCACCTGGCGACCCTGCCAGGATACTTTTTTTTGTTTTTTTTGGATGAGTCGTAGTTAGATATGCTTCGTCTTTCTACTGCCAACTGCAAGCTTATGCAACAGTAATCATTAGTGGTGGCACAGCATTTTGATCACTTGCATATTGCTTTGTATTAACACAAAATTTTATTTCAGCTGTTTTCTCTTTGAATTTGTTGGTGCATTGTGTAATAGTTAATTGAACAGTGGTATTTTTAGGATAGCGGTGTATTTTAGTGACATGTTTTCGTTCGTATTGCGACAATGATGACGCTAGCACAAAAGAAAATGAAAAAGAATACTGACGCTACTGCAAACGTGAACGTAGATACGGTTCCGAACATGAATGTAGAAGCGGTTTCAAACGCAGTTTCCGAAAATTTGGAACAGAGAGTAGAAAATTCTTTTGAGACTATTGAGATCCAGGAATTTTCGAAAAATACTGTGGAGAATCGGAATGTAGGCGATCATTTGCCAACAATGCGTGATGAACAACTGTGTGCTACACGCAACTTAGGACATGACAATACAGAGACGCAAACCGAACTCATTATGAGAAATTCCAGCGTTGTTCCGCCTCAAAAGTGCAGGGTAATTTTGTTTTCCCCACTTTCGGTGGAAATTCAGGTCTCGTTGCCACTTCGACAGAGCGGAGTAATTTTGCCTTTCCTTCTGTTAGTGGAAATGCAGGTATTGCTTCTGCTTTAACAGAGAAGAGTAACGTTGTACTCCCTGCCCCCAGTAATGATGTCTTACAATTATTACTGAGTAAACTCACTGAATTTAATGACACACAGGAGAGTAAACTCACTGAATTTTACAACAATAATGCAAAGAATTTCAAATAATTTCAGAACGAAATTAACGAGAATCTCACATTGTTTCGGGGTGAGGTGAATGACAATTAAAATTGTAAATTTAAAGAAATGACCAGTCAGTTGAAAAGTCATTTACGTGAAGAATTCAAATCAGATATTAATAATCTTGTATCTCGACTTGATCACGTACAAAATGTTGATATTGTTGAAGTGAAACGGCAGACGTAACAACAAGAACTGCAAGTAGAGTAATTAGCGAAAAATGTCGAGTAATTGCAGTTACAGACCACCAATGAAGTTTCAAAGATAGAAACTCAATTAACGACAGTAGCTAAACAGGTAGATGAATTATCCATGAATGTGACGGAACTGAGTAGCGGGTTAGATACGAGGTCAGATGACACTCAGCCGGTACCGATCGCGGATACCGAAGAATTTCAGTTTCTGCAACGTTTTAAACAAGGGCAGATGACAATTAATCAGAAAAACAAACGTGACGTGAAAAATATACAGGAACAGCTTTCCAGCATCGAAGAAAAGGTTGATCGCAACAATGACACTGGTAGATCCGATAATTACCAAATTGGTAACCACAATGAGCGCGTTAATTACGGAAATGCTGACCACTTTTCTCGTGAATATGACACGTTTGCGGGACGTAATGAAGGAAACGTGAGTCATGCTGTAAAAGGAAACTCATCCTCTAAGAAAAAAGACGAGTTTGACTATAAGCATTTTCTCACAGTTAGGAAATTTAAAATTTTTCAGAATGCTAGTCACGAAATGCACCATCGAGAGTGGTTACAACAATTTGACAATTCTTTACAATCAACATGGCCAATTGGTCACAAACTGGAACTCATTTGCAGTTATCTTGAAGGAGAGCCTGCAACAAGAATGCGCTCAATAGTACGTGAATGTCACACACATGGTGGTTTTTATCACGCATTCTTATCTGCTTACTGGTCAGAGACTACACAATATCGCGTAAAACATTACATCATTATGATGCAAAGTTATGAGTAGTCGAAATTTTCAACTCCAGTTCAATATTTTGAAAACATGATGCGCATGAACAGATATTTAACGAATCCGTACAGTCAGTCGGAATTAACCCATATCTGTTTGACAAAACTGCCGAGCAGATTACGCCACATAATTTTGGCAGGTAGGTGCAAAGATGACTTGGAGGCATTCCAAGCTCTTTTGCAAGAATTAGAATTTCACAACTATGAAAACACACAAAGAGATAATAGTAATTAGTATTGGGAAAATAATAATCCGCGGTGTGACCGTAAACGCGTATGGAACTCGGACGAACCTCACGAGTACAGGGCGGAAGAAGACAGGCGCGATATACGGCATCAACCGTATAAAACAGATCATAGACGCCAAAGAAATGATTTTTATGATCATAGGAACTCTCAGTACAGTAACAGAGATCGCGGACCGCGAGAGCAAAGGCGTTATGGAAATCCAAATTATTTTAGGAGGAATGGTCGCGGTAGAGACAACTGAAATTGGCGCGCACACGCAAATTACAATTCGGAACGCGGTGCTCATGCACAATACAGAGCATCGAGCCCACGTGATAATTATGGTCATAACAATTATGAGAACCAAATCAGTTATGATGAGGGGACAAATCAAAATTGACAGGATCACAGAAATTCCAACTTCGAGCGTGGCAACAACGTAGAAATCAGACCACCCAACCCAAGCAATAATTCGCGGCGACACGAGCCGGCACAACAATGACTAGCAACAAGGACTACAAACGAACCGTTTGTAGCGGCGGAAAGCCGACACACAAATTATGTTAACTTTGTTGGACTGGAGGACATTAGAGACACATTATTACAAGAAAATGACAACAGCGAAAATATGTATACTCATCCAATTATAAAAATCTCGGTAGGAAATATTCTACTTCCAGCTGTACTTGATTCTGGCAACCCTGTGAATGTAATTACCGAGACTATGTTTAAGAAGTGTGAACAGGCATCTATTTGTCCAACCTTGCCATTATTAAAGACCAAATTAAAGGGAGTTATTCAAGGAAAGAGTGTAGACGTATGCAATCAGACTTCTTTAGTTTTCAGGTGTCAAGGACACGAGTTTTCTGCAAATTTCTTAGTAGTCTCTCTTTTATCAACAGAAATGAATTTTGGTATGGAGTTAAACTTTTGTAATGCTGAAGTCATGTTACAAGGAAATCAAATGCTAGTCACGCTTAAATTTCAGGGATGGTTACCAAAGGAGGATGAGGAAGTGAATTATCTGCGTTTTCTCTTTCCACTTGTGGCACAACAATCACTAAATTTGTCTAATAGTTGCACAGATAACATCACTACATTTTACTGTGAAACTGAACAACCTATTAGAATAGAACAATTAATTAAAAGGAAAGTTTACCGAGACGAAGTAGATCCTAATCCAGGCACTGATGAGTTATTTGAAATATTACAAACAAATTGTGAAGTTTTTTCTCACAAGACAGGAACAATACGCAACTTCCTTTATGAATTCAAGGTCAAGGAACATAATAAATTTTTTGTACCACCATACGTCATCCCATTGACATACAGAGACAAAGTCAAACAGGAAATACAATCCATGTTAGAGCACAGAATCATGGAACCTGCTGTGAGTTCATATAACAGCCCATTACACGTGCCATTAGACTGGTTCTTGATTCCAGACAAATTAACACAGTAATCCAACCTGAAACCGATAGACCACAGACACTAGATGAACTATTGCAAAAATTCCATAGAGGGAAGGTGATGTCATCTTTGGACTTACGACGTAGTTTATGGCAAATAGAATAAAACCCGAGGTGTAGGAAATACACAGCTCTCCTCTGTTTTGGAAACTATTACCAATTTCGAAAATTGCCATTTGGTCTCAACGTTTTGTCAGCTGCATTTATCCGTGGTTTCAATACAATATTACCCACACACTTAAAAGACAGGATCACCACTTATGATGACGACATTTTAATCGCAGAAAATTCATGGACAAAACACAACCAAGTATTAAGTGAATTATTACAAACATTTCGGGAACATGGCATTACCGTCAATTTAGAAAAATCGGACTTTGGTAGAACACAAATCAAATTTCTTGGCCACATTGTTACAACAAAAGGCATTCTACCTGATCCAGAAAAATTAAATGCAATCAAAGAAATGCCCCTACCAACAAACAAGCGACATTTAAGAGGATTTTTGGGACTAGTAAATTTTTATCGTCTTTTTATTCAAAAATGGTTCAAATGGCTCGGAGCACTATGGGACTTAACATCTATGGTCATCAGTCCCCTAGAACTTAGAACTACTTAAACCTAACTAACCTAAGGACATCACACAACACCCAGTCATCACGAGGCAGAGAAAATCCCTGACCCCGCCGGGAATCGAACCCGGGAACCCAGGGTCTTTTTATTAGCCTACAAAGCTTGTCGACACCTAGATTATGTTAACTAACAGGTAAGAACACAGTTTGGGACTGGGATCATGTTGCTCAAACAGACTACCACGATTTGAAAACTGCACTAATGAATGCACCTATATTGTCACATCCTGATTTATCCCTTGATTTTTGAATTTCGACAGATAGGTCAAGACCTGGGCTTGGTGTCCATTTGTTCCAAGAAGTTGTTGAAAGTGGAATTCTTACCTAGAAAAGTATAGCTTTTGCCAGTCGAGTATTAACAAAATCAGAGCGCAACTATTCAGTCATGGAGCTGGAAGCATTAGCTATAGTATGGACGTTTGATAAATTTCGTTACTATCTGCAAGGTAAGCACACAAAAGTATACACCGACCATCGGGCGTTACAATTTATCATGTCACCCAAATTAAATGGTTCAAATGGCCCTGAGCACTATGCGGCTTAACTTCTGAGGTCATCAGTCGCCTAGAACTTAGTTTAGAACTCGGTAAACCTAACTAACCTAAGGACATCACACACATCCATGCCCGAGGCAGGATTCGAACCTGCGACCGTAGCGGTCGCTCGGCTCCAGACTGTAGCGCCTAGAACCGCACGGCCACTCCAGCCGGCCCAAATTAAATCACGACCGTTTAAAACGTTGGGCTTTGTTTCTTCAGGAATTTAACTTCACTGTTATATATATTCCAGGTTCACAAAACATCATTGCTGATGCGCTTTCACGAGCACCTGTTGGTTTAGCTCAAAGTAACGAGGAAGATTGCCTAGAAAACAATTACAGCTTACTCTATATGCAGAAGGTTGCTTTTGAAAACTTCATTTCATCCTCATTAAGTGACATTGCTCGTGAACAAGAAAAGGATTCGATTTGGAAGGATATAAAAAAGAAGTGGGAGAATAAGTCACATCCTGCTATAAGACAGGTTTATATCATATGTGATAACGTCTTATTCAGACGCAGACGTCCTGACAGTCCTTCTTGGGTTTCATGCATACCAAACGAACTTGTAAATAAACTCATTTGGTACACACATCTCAGAAGTGCCCACTTTGGTGCGAAGAAATGTTTTCAAAAATTACGAGACACATGTAATTTTTACAATATGGAAAAGAGAATCCGTAATGTCCTGGCAATGTGCAAGTTATGTCAGAAAGCAAAACCACCAACAGTGACACACAGAACACCACTATTTCCAATCATTCCAGTCAAATTAAAAGAGATGGCTGCCGTGGACATCTTCAGGCCAGTAATAAGATCTAGACAAGGCCATTCATATGTTTTCGTAGCTGTTGAGCTTACTTCGAAATTTGTCTCATTCACACCTTTACGAAATGCTACAGCAAAATCAGTTTCTACAGCATTCGTCAAGAATTTCTTGAAGGAAGTAGGGCACGTTGACAAGGTGATTTCTGACAATGGCCTACAATTCCGTTCCAACAGTTGGCTGAAAACTTTGTGACGCAGGAAAATTAAACCAGTATTTATATCACATTTTATGCCATCATGTAACCCATCAGAACGTATCATGAAGGAGTTAGGTAAACTTTGCAGATTGTACTGCCATCGCCAACATAGAAACTGGGACGTACATTTATCCGATTTCCAAAATATTATTAATGAACTACCTAATGATTCCACTACCCTGCCTCCACTGTTTGTGTTGAAAAATAAACAGCCAGGAGATAGGATAGAACAATTAGTAACCTTCCCTGCACAGCGACGTTTAAAACACCATGAAGTGGTAAGTATAGCATTACAGAACATCAAGAAAGCTGCAGACAGAAGAAAGAAGCTGCATAATCGACGAGCCAACGTCAAGAATTTACAGGTAGGTCAAAAAGTATTGCTTAGATCACATAGACTATCTCATAAGGGAAAATATTTGAGTAGGGAAATTTTTCTTAGAGTATGAAGGACCCTTCCGTATACGACGCATTACACACACAAACGCTGTGGAACTTGAGACAATACGAACACATAAATCGTGAGGTCTTCATCACTTATGACACATTAAAATTTTCAAGGAATAAGGCCCTGGGGGTTTACTGATCTTTAGTAAATATATGTTTGGTGAGCATAGGTGCCCCAGCCGTTACAGTATATTCTTCTAATTTTAATTTTGAGTACTGTTTCATAATCTTTGACTAACCTGTTTATCTATTAATCTTTTACTATCAATCTATCCTGTATGAAAGACCAAGAATGAATGATTATGAATGATTTGTATTGTTTGAGAGAATGAGAACTTTGCAGCGGGACATTTGTGACAAGAGGATTATACCAGCTGTTGACATCTTGCGATTGTTCACTGAAACCATGAAATTTTCGTGGCTTATTTGAAGGAAAATGCAAGAAATAACTATGTACGTTTTTAGGGAGAAATAACAGAAACTGTTGACATTATCTTGAGGTAAAATATAGTGCATAAGTGGCTCTGAATTGAGAAGGTATATTTGATGGGCAATAGTATAATTAGGAAACCTTCGAACTGACACTTGTTCTGATTTATGAGATAGTTTGAAGAGTGATGATTTATGAGGATTTTTCGTGTTTATTAGTTTGCCAGGTAAGGCGTATTAGGATTTATGGACCACTCATGAATAATGTGACACAATGAGGAAGCACTTTGCAGACATTTTTAGAACAAGAGAAGGTAAGAAAGATACACTTCTAAACGAAGAAACCCACAACGGTATTTTATGAAGGAAGATGTAGCTCATACACATTTGCGTAAAATTTAAGTCACAGTAATGTTAAGGTAGAGTACACACTTACTTAAAATCTAAGTCACAGTAAAGTTAAGACATAGCTATGAGTCACGAAAGGAGTTCTGATACAAATACACAGCAAAGTGTTGAATTATGTGATGAATGAGTGCCAAGAATATTTTTTGCTCTGTGAACTCCGTGAAATTGTGGAATGATAAGAATGATATTGTTGTTTCTCTTCTTATTGTTGTTAAGGTTGACTTTACTGCATTTCTTACAGGAAACATGATCGCAACGGAAGTTTTCTCCATTGCAGAAACGAAAGCACCTAACGTGACGTAATTTTGTGTAGCAGACGATATTTTCAGATCGTTACCGTTAAGGGTCGCGAGAAGAAAGACGGTCCAGAAACATTCGGCCGTTAAAAAAAAAAAAAGAAAAAAAACACTGAGTTATGACCTAGATAATTATTTCGTGCATTAAACGATTTCTTTTCTCTTCCCAGAGTGAAATGACTCTTACGCCAAGAGGTGAGAGTATCTGCCATATTTTATGAATGTGTAAATAATAGTGTAAAATTAGTCAATTTAATATTTATCTTGTGTTTTTCTATTTAATGATTGTCATTTAGTGATGCAGTGCCGATTCCAGCACGAGGTTAATTGGAAGGTGATGATTTTTCTCTTGTCATGTCATACATTTATTTCTTGTCACTTTGATGAATAAACAATTTCTTTCAGTTTCTACTGGACAGATGGAGGGGTTTTGTGTGTTGTATTTTGCGAATAATCTATTTTTATGTGCTTTGTAGGTTGTTTCTTTTTCTTGTTCTTTGTGACCATCCAAGGTATGACCACACAGATTCATTCAGAGACTAGGGAGGCCTCCAAACAGAGACAATGAGGACTCCATATAAAAATAATTGAGGCGCTATACCACAGACATTGACGTCTGACATCAGAAATATTGACAGTCATTACAGACTGATGATTATAAATTTGGTAAAACTTAGTAATTAGAATGTAAAAATTCTGACGCAAAGTCACGTAATTATTCACTAAATTTTGTACATATTCATGAATTGATTTGCTAAATGATTCTGTAACTTTTATTATATTTGATAGCATCACAATGGAATTACTTTTCTATTTGTAGGATTATTTAAATATTTTATAACTAAAATGTACATAACAATTGTTGTTAGAAATATCGTAACATTCTTTTTCAGCATCACTAGTAATGTAAAAATAGTAGGTAATTAGAGTTCGACGGCACAGGATTTATGCCTTGAAATGAAAATAATATTTTTTGTGTGGTGCCACATTTGTAATGATTCGTGGTCACAATCAAAACTTTGCCACTGTTATTGGCCAAACTAATCATAAGAAAATTAACTTTCCACCGTGTGGTGAGCCTCATATTATGACTGAATTGAAAAATACATGCCACAAATCTGTGATTGCTGTGGCGAGAAATTTAAAGAAAATTGACTTTGCCACAGTGTGGTGAGCCTCATATTATTCATGACTTGAGATATATGCCACAAATCTGTAATTGCTGTGGCAACAGAGTTAAAGAAAACATTTAGATGAGCTCAGAGCTCACATGCCTGTTTATATGATATAATATTATTCCTTGCTTAATTTGTGTAATTCGGTTAGAGATATCGTATTTTAAAGGGAGAATCTATTTTCTATAAAGATGACGTTTCCAGTATACATAAATACTGGACTGAGACTTGCGCTACATAAGTTTGAGGAGATACTTATGCAATAACGCAGTGACGTGTGGTTGTCAGTGGATATGAAGTCCCTGAGTCTGCCTACACCTTAAATTAACTGATGATTGAAAACAAGTGCGGCTGTCAGAGGATACGAAGTCCCTGAGTCTGCTTACACCGTAAATTAACTGATGTTGGAATATTAGTGTGGTTGTCAGTGGATATGAAGACCCTGAGTGTGCCTACACCTTAAATTAACTGATGATTGAAAACAGGTGCGGTTGTCAGTGGATACGAAGTCCCTGAGTCTGCTTACACCGTAAATTAACTGATGTTGGAATATTAGTGTGGTTGTCAGTGGATATGAAGTCCCTGAGCCTGATACACTTAAAACATGTAGACCTGGTTTCTTTTGGCCAGAGGGAACTGCGAGCATAAAAACATAAAACATCATGTAGTCAGACCACTACTGATCAATGTCATGGAAACGTAAATGCCCAAATGCACAAAATAAAATATTATTTTTTACTGGTTGTTAGGTTATGTTAGCTTATTGAAGACTATTCAATGCTTAAGTAGTTATTGTTACATATCTGTTAAAACTTATATGATCTTTCTTATCTACTTATGTAAGAAACTTGTTATATTTCCTTTGATGTTTTCTTATTACATACATACTAGGCTAGCAACATTTTCATTTTATTTTTGTAAAAGGAGCCATGTTTTCTCCTTTCTAATCAATTAGGCAAGCAACATTTCTGCCATTTTGTATGAAATTTTAACATTTTTCTCTTGCCTATATGCCATTCAAGAAAAGTTTCGTCGTTTTGTAAAAAAAATTTTCTTAGATGCTAAGCAAGAAATACTTTTAGTCATTGGATATAAATTGTCACATGTTTTTCTCTTTGCCTGATTTTTTGGTCGTTTTATATAAAAAAAATACTGTTTGTTCCTTGCCAATATGTTAGGCAAGAATCACCCTGCAAAATTTTCAAAAATGGGGTTGGGGGTTATGAGAGTTGGCAAGAGAGTTGGCAAAACTGAGTTGACATTTTTTATGATTTGCAGCGCGCTTATTAAATCAAGCAGTGGCAGCAGAAAGACCAAGTAAGTTATTTGTTGCAGACAGGACCAATTTAAAAAAAAAAAGTTTAGGTGATCTCTGTAATAGTAAAGTTAACAAGAGTACAAGCACGAGATTTTCGGTAGAAAACACGAGATAAGAAGAAAGAGCTAGTGATATTCAGTGTCATTCGCACCACAGGCACAAGTGTGAGTCTGTGTTATGCCAAGCCTGTGGAGATGTGCAGGATATGGGCCGCGGCCCGTGAGAAAGAGCACCATGCCGCTTGCTGGGTTTATGTACTTCAAATTCATCTGTTCTCAGATACCGCGGAAGAAAGAGTAGAACCGTCTTCCCTTATCAGGTGTGTCCCATACTGTCTTCCATGTATCAATTTTCCTCTCGTTTAATTTCCGTTTGTCGGTAATGTCTTGCGCAGTTATTTTTCTCGTTTTGTCGCGTCTGCCCCTCTTCAGCCAGAAGGCCTCTGCTCTGTAGCGAATTGTAATATCTAATGGGAAAGTTCCCAGTATGACACACAGTGCCTTAATCGAGGCGTTGTTAAAGATGTTGAAGCTGGGTTCTGGAACGAAGTCGACGTTCTGTCTCATCTCACAGGTGTTCAGTAGCGTTCAGATCCGAACTCTGGATAGGCCAGTCCTTATCAATAATGCTATTGCCCACAAACCGCAGCCTCACGGATGCTGCTTATGACAGAGTACATTGTCACGCTGATGCAAATAATCATCGTATCCGAACTGTTCCTCTACCTTACGCAGTACACGATGCTATAAGATGTGTTCATAATCTTCCGCATTTATCGTTTTCTTAAGCATAATAGGAAGACCACAATCTACCCACGAGAAACACCCCCATACCATAAGAACACCTCCTTCCTACTTCACTGTTGGCACTGCACACGATGACAGGTTACGTCTTAGAGGCATTGGCCAAACACAAACACTTCCATCGCATTGCCACAGGGTATAGCGCAATTCATCACACCAAATCACTCGTTTCCAGTCATCCACTTTCCAGCGGCGTCTTTCTTCATACCACTTCGAGAGTCGCTTAACAATGACTACAGAAATATATGGCTTTTGAAGAGCTGCTTGACCATTTTACCTAATTTTTTTAACTCCCTTCGTACAATCATTGTGCTATATGGACTCCTAGATACTCTTCGGGACTCACGAGTGATTCGTTCCGCTGATTTCATGCGATTTATGACAACCACATTGCGCAATGCTTGACGGTCCCTGTCCGCTGATACACGAGGTCTTCCTGGTCTCGGTTTAGCTAAGGTTGTTTCTTTGCGTTTTCACTTCAAAATCAAAACACCTACAGTCGACCTGGGCACCTTTAGAAGTGTAGGAATGTTCCTGATGGATTTTTTAGGTGACATGAAGTGACCAGTCCACGTTAGACTTCACTAAGTTCTCCTGACCGAGCCAGTCTGCTGTCACTGATTCTCTATTGACACCAGATATTCCCCACCTCCCTTTGTACTGGCGAGTCCGCATTCTGTGGCATCTACTGATCAGCTCCGCATTACACAGAGATGTCCTATGTGAATATCAGGAGCCACACACAGACTTTGCACATCCCACACCAGCAGTACTCTCCAGAAGTGGAAATGCCGTTCTTGTCCATCCGCCTTGGGGGCCGTCAGATTTCCACAACACAGTTCTGGCGGCGCTTTCTCAAGTGTCCTCCCAGTAACTGACATTTCCATTAAAATGACATGCCACCGTGTTCCGGGTGGCGCTGTCTCAGGCGAAGACCGGTCCTAGCAATCGTCCTTTTCATATTACCATATAGCTCCAGCCGACAGGCTCGTACGCCCACTACGCTAAAAGTATGTGTTGTTGTTGCGGCCCTCAGTCCGAAGACTGCTTTGATGCAGCTCACCGCGCTACTCAATCCTGTACAAGCCTCTTGATCTCCAAGAAACTACTGCAACCTACATCCATTCAAATCTGAGTAATGTATCCATCTCTTGGTCTCCCACTATCAGTTTTTCCCCCCACAGTCCTTCCAGAAATAAATTTGTGTTTCCTAGATGTCTCAGAATATGTCCTATCAACCGATCCCTTCTTTTAGTCAAGTTATGCCACAAATTTCTTTTCTTCCCTCTTCTTTTCAGTACTTCCTCATTAGTTACGCGCTATCTTCATCCAGTATTATTCTGTAGCACCACAGTTCAAAGGCTTTTATTCTCTTCTTGTCTGAACTGTTTATCGTCCACGTTTCTGTTCCGTACAAGGCTACACACCAGACAGATACCTTCAGAAAAGACTTCCTAACTCTTAAGTTTATATCCTATGTAAACAAATTTCTCTTTTTCAGAACCGCTTTTCATCCCTTTCCCCGTTTGCATTTTATATGCACCCTACCTCGGCAGTCATCTGTTATTGTGCTGTAGCAAAACTCATCTACTATTTTTAATGACTCATTTCCTAATCTAATTTCTTCAGCATCGCCTGTTAAAATTCGGATACATTCCATTATTCTCGTTTTGCTTTTGCAGATTTTCATCCTATCTCGCTCTTTTAACACACTGTCCACTCCGTTCAGTTTCTCTTCCAAGTCCTTTGCCGTCTCCGACAGAAATACAATGTCATCACCAAACCCCAAACTTTATACTTCTTCTCGCTGGACTTTCATTCCGTCTCCAAATTTCTCCTCGGTTTCCTTCACAGCGTTCTCAATGTGCAGATTGATAACAGCGGGGATAGGTTACAACCCCATTTTATATTCTTCTCAACCGCTGGTTTCCTGCTAAAATGAAATGTTAATTTCGTAAGTAAAATTATTACGTAGCCGCTGTAACGTAACACGACAACATAGTCACGAAACTGGAAGACGAAACTTTGAAGATAATTTTGATTGCAGGACAGGTTATGATTACCTTCGTAATTGTACACTCCTGGAAATGGAAAAAAGAACACATTGACACCGGTGTGTCAGACCCACCATACTTGCTCCGGACACTGCGAGAGGGCTGTACAAGCAATGATCACACGCACGGCACAGCGGACACACCAGGAACCGCGGTGTTGGCCGTCGAATGGCGCTAGCTGCGCAGCATTTGACCACCGCCGCCGTCAGTGTCAGCCAGTTTTCCGTGGCATACGGAGCTCCATCGCAGTCTTTAACACTGGTAGCATGCCGCGACAGCGTGGACGTGAACCGTATGTGCAGTTGACGGACTTTGAGCGAGGGCGTATAGTGGGCATGCGGGAGGCCGGGTGGACGTACCGCCGAATTGCTCAACACGTGGGGCGTGAGGTCTCCACAGTACATCGATGTTGTCGCCAGTGGTCGGCGGAAGGTGCACGTGCCCGTCAACCTGGGACCGGACCGCAGCGACGCACGGATGCACGCGAAGACCGTAGGATCCTACGCAGTGCCGTAGGGGACCGCACCGCCACTTCCCAGCAAATTAGGGACACTGTTGCTCCTGGGGTATCGGCGAGGACCATTCGCAACCGTCTCCATGAAGCTGGGCTACGGTCCCGCACACCGTTAGGCCGTCTTCCGCTCACGCCCCAACATCGTGCAGCCCGCCTCCAGTGGTGTCGCGACAGGCGTGAATGGAGGGACGAATGGAGACGTGTCGTCTTCAGCGATGAGAGTCGCTTCTGCCTTGGTGCCAATGATGGTCGTATGCGTGTTTGGCGCCGTGCAGGTGAGCGCCACAATCAGGACTGCATACGACCGAGGCACACAGGGCCAACACCCGGCAACATGGTGTGGGGAGCGATCTCCTACACTGGCCGTACACCACTGGTGATCGTCGAGGGGACACTGAATAGTGCACGGTACATCCAAACCGTCATCGAACCCATCGTTCTACCATTCCTAGACCGGCAAGGGAACTTGCTGTTCCAACAGGACAATGCACGTCCGCATGTATCCCGTGCCACCCAACGTGTTCTAGAAGGTGTAAGTCAACTACCCTGGCCAGTAAGATCTCCGGATCTGTCCCCCATTGAGCATGTTTGGGACTGGATGAAGCGTCGTCTCACGCGGTCTGCACGTCCAGCACGAACGCTGGTCCAACTGAGGCGCCAGGTGGAAATGGCATGGCAAGCCGTTCCACAGGACTACATCCAGAATCTCTACGATCGTCTCCATGGGAGAATAGCAGCCTGCATTGCTGCGAAAGGTGGATATACACTGTACTAGTGCCGACATTGTGCATGCTCTGTTGCCTGTGTCTATGTGCCTGTGTTTCTGTCAGTGTGATCATGTGATGTATCTGACCCCAGGAATGTGTCAATAAAGTTTCCCCTTCCTGGGACAATGAATTCACGGTGTTCTTATTTCAATTTCCAGGAGTGTATTTTGGTTAACTTGACAGTTACTACTCACGTTTTTTGCTCTCTTATTTAATCACTCTGCATTTCGAGCTCTTGGAGCTCATCTTTTGTCACTGCGTACAAGTTAAGTGTGAAGCACTTGCATTTGACAATGTTAACTGAGGTGCACTCTTTGGAATTTTGAAGCTGTCAGGAATAAAGCACGGGGTTTGCCAGGATAACTACAACTTGTACTGAAACCAGAATACAGTTATACAGTCGAAGGACGTGAAAGGAAGACAGTAACTGAGAGTGCCTGAGACAGGGGTGCAGCCTATGCCTCACCTTATTTGCTCTGTACATTGAGTAAAAAGTCAAGAACACTACAGCATTTTTTGCTAAGGGAATTAGAATTCAGGAAGAAAAAAGAAAAACTTTGAGATTTACCGATGACATAACAATTGTCAGAAACGGCATAGGGCTCTGAATATCAAGTCAAAGTAGTCCCATACTCTAGGAATGAGCGTGGGTGAGCGGATGCAAGAGTCTTGCATCGCCGTTCTAGGCAAGGTACTAGTGGAAGTAGTTTGCTGTTGCCTTCCTCCGGCCTGTTAGTGTGTGCCTGTGTCGGATCGATCACTATGACGAGTGCTTATTCAGCGCAGTGTCGGGTTTATGTAGTTACGGAAGGGGAGGGCAAAAGCCGGTGCTCGTGTGTAGCCTACTCTTCTCCAATAGTACCAGGAGGCCACGAGCTTCACGCCGCCATCCGACGGATCAATCATGATCGACAGCGTCACATGAGACGCTTGGAGAGGACCGGAATTTAATCCAGGACATTGGCGCAAAGACTGGTAATCAGGATCGTTACAGCACCATCTCTCTTCCCCCTATCGGCCTAATACTGTCAGTAAAAATTTCAGCCACCATCAGGATTAAAAACCGGCTTCCAATCAAGTAGAACGCAACCAAACACGCGTCCGTTAGAGACTCGGCTTCAGAGACAGGTATTTTGAATATCAGTTGAACGGAAGTCTTGAAAAGAAGGTGAAAGATGTACATAAATAATAGTAAAACAGAGGAAATATGGTCGAATTAAGTGTTACCAAAATGTTCAAATGTGTGTGAATTCCTAAGGGACCAAACTGTAGAGGTCATCGGTCCCTAGCCTTACACACTACGTAAACTAACTTATGCTAAGAACAACACACACACACCCATGCCCGAGGGAGGACCCGAACCTCCGACGGGAGGGGCCGCGCACTCCGTGACGTGGCGCCTGAAACCACGCGGCCACTCCGTGCAGCTTAGTGTTACCGATACTGGTGGCGCTGTGCTCAGGCACTGAATTTTCATTCGGGAGATGGTGGCTCAGATCCCCATCCGACCATCCAGATCCAGGATTTACATGATTTACCTAAATGATTATTAATAAAGAAAAGGAATTTCCTGTATGGGTGCGCAAACATTGTGAACATTTTGTGAATTAACCCGTCTAGATCGATTATTAAAATTTCTTTAATTATTACAACGTCTCGGCTTCTGCCATCATCACATATCTGCATTTAAGATGAAAGGAACGTAAAGAAAGACAGGCATCTGATGTACAACACTATGCTAACAAAAAATAAATAAAAAGTTAAAAATATTTTTAATGGTACACTCTCCAAAAACCTTAGAACTAACAAAAGAAAGTTCTTTGGCAGTACTAAAACCTATGCCTTGCTTGCGAGTGACAATTCTTTTTTTGTTGTTTAGATGGATATCAGTCTTAGCCGCGGGGGGTTAACCGAGCGGTCTAGGGCGCTGCAGTCATGGACTGTGCGGCTGGTCCTGGCGGAGGTTCGAGTCCTCCCTCGGGCATGGGTGTGTGTGTTTGTCCTTAGGATAATTTAGGTTAAGTAGTGTGTAAGCTTAGGGACTGATGACCTTAGCAGTTAAGTCCCATACGATTTCACACACAATCAGGGCGTCAAGTAACATCCTAATCTTAAAGAGAATTACAAATACATAAGTTTTAGTCAAGAGGTGGGGACGTTGCCTTGAAATTTTATATATTGTGCTTGATTTGTAAAAAAATGAGGTTCTGGTGCTGTGACCCTCCACGGGGATGTTTTTGAAATTTGGACTTCTTAGAACGTTATTTTAACGCTTTTCTGTGTTACTTATAATCCGTCTTGATTGTAAAATGTTTATTCATATGACCAGTTTCGGTTCCTCAAGGACCATCTTCAGATCTGATATTTCGGTTACAGGAGGAACCCGTCCAAATGCAGCAACTTTCACATGCGTTATGTGACGCAGCATGTGAAAGTTGCTGTATTTGGATGGGTTACTCCTGTAACCGAAATGTCATATCTGAAGATGGTTCTAGAGGAACCGAAACCGGTCATATGAATAAACATTTTGCAGTCAAGACGGATTATAAGTAACATTGTAAAATCACTGATTGCGACTATCCTATCAGACATTATGTATCTTTTTGCAATGATTTTCTGTATATTTTAAAAGTAAGAATACAACATTTCTACTGGTAAAAAAATAACGTTCTATCGTACCACATCTCAAAACCTGTGGTTCCGATTATTTTTCGTCAGAGGTACAAGTACATTGTTAACATTTCAAAGACGATCTGTCTTCTTATAAGTATTAAGAGGCATATAAAAATAATTATTTCACTTTAATTGCTTATATTTTAAAGGCGATGTGTATGAAGAGGTATATATATAATTTCACTTTGAGTATGAAGAGGCATATATACTTATTAAAGACAGCTCGCCTTTATTTATATATATATTATTTATATATATATATATATATATATATATATATATATATATATGCCTCCTCATACTTATACAAAGACAGATCATCTTTAAAATATGAACAATTAAAGTGAAATTATAAACTAAGGATTTAAATGAATATAATTCATACTTGTTCAAATTAGCTACTCAGATGGCGCTTGTTAGCCCATGTGGAGATCTCCAAACTAAAAACAGGTATTCATTAAACCTGCAATACAGTAATATCTATATACGAGTAACAGCAGCATGAACTGAAGTTCTCTTTTGCTAGTGCCTTTATCACGTAGTTTCGCAGGGTCGGCACGGTTAGGTACGGATTTGGCAATGTTAATTTTAAGGGGTGGCCAGATGCCCTTCCTGCCGCCACCCCGTACCCCCTGCGACGGAATTAGTGTACCCCAGCTATCTGCGTCTAGTGTAATCCATGGAATAATGTCAACGTGTTCAGATGTCTGTGAGCCGTGTAACTAAGGCGGGACGTGGGGACCAGCCTGGTATTCACCTAGTGGGATGTGGAAAACCGCCTAAAAACCACATCCAGGCTGGCCGGCACATCGGCCCGCGTCGTTAATCCGCCAGGCAGATTCTATCCGGGGCCAGTGCGCCTATCCAAGTCCAGGAAGCAGTGCATTAGCATTCTCGGCAAACCCGGCAGGTCAGCAGCATCAACTTAAGTATTATACATGTTTTTTACCTAATCAGGATGTAGCGATTATAAAAGTAGTGCTTGCTGTTACAGTCAGCTATTGATTCTTGAAGAACGTCAAAAAACCATTTAGAGCTAACTCACTTTATTAAGAACTGTCTGTGGAGCTCTGATTTTCTGAATAAAAATATCTCGGCCTTCCGGTACGTCTAAGCTATGACTCTTTGCGGCTGTGTGCAGTACTTCCATTGTTTCACTTATATGGCCGAACTCATACTTTTGAGTTTTTAAATGCGTCATCAACATCTGATGGTGGCAGTAGCCGAAACGTCGTAAAAATCAAGAAATGATAATAAGCAATCAAGACGGTTTTATTCACAAAAAATGCCTAAATGGCTTAGGAAAATTGCCGGTATCGTTTCTATGAAAAGAACTCCCCAGATTGCTTTCCCTACTGTTACCTAAACCGAGTTTGTGTTCCCTCTCCAATTATATCGTTGTAGACAAGTCGTGAAACCCTAATCCTCCTTCCTTCGAATGAAGTCAAGTGAGGCTGAGGGAATTGGATTAGGTTATGATACTCTGGAAGTAGCAACGTTTCCCTGTTTGATCAGAAAAGTAACTGATGATAGAATGAAGAGTTTATAATGTGTAAACCGGCAAAGAAAGGAAAGCTTAAATTAAAAACACAAATGCGTTACTATGGACTATAAATTGAAGTGTAACCTTTTACTCAAATGGACGAAAAACAATATAGGCAGACGTTGAGTCGAAGCACTGTGAAATGACGTTCCCGTACCTGTCAGCCAAGATGAGTTCTTAAAGCTCCAAACGAACTGTGGCTCAGTCCATTAAACAAAATTTTTCTTGTGAGTTGAAGCTTTGTAGTGAATTAAAATACGAGGCCCAACACAAGACAAACGAGACTCGTCCCGTTACCACGGAAATGTTTGTCTCGTGGCTTCTTAATATGTACATTATTAGGGGAGGAGAGGTGGTGGCGGAAAGTTCCTCATCACCAGTCTTGGCGTCATTGTCCTTGACTGAATTCCAAACTCTCCTCAGTGTGTCATGAAGTAAAAGCGTGTGACACTCGATGGTGATCCATCCGTCAGATGTGGACGTTAAGCTCGGCGGCCCCCTCGGTGCTATTAGAGAAGAGTGTGCTATGTGTCGCCATCGGGTTTCACCCTCACCCTGCTCTGCTCATAATCATACGATACAAACATAACACTATACAAGGTATTTGGGGTATAAGTGCAGGTATTTTTATTGGTGACTGACAAGGGAAACTCCCCATCGTACCCCTCCCTCCCCCCCCCCCCCCCACTCACCTCCCTCAGATTTAGAGATAAGATGGCCCAGTGGATAGCGCCTCAAAAACTGAACACAGATTAAGCATGAAACACGAAGAAGGTGTACTGAACTGTGAAAAATGACGCAAAATCGAAACAGTGAACGGTCGAAGCTCAAGATGTCCAATATCGAGCGAGTTTACATAGCCAGGGCGTCATGGTTACGTCGTCACGGTTTTGGTCTGTGAAGGGGGAGATCCGTATTCACCAAACGTCCCTTGTGCCCCCATTTTTTGTTTTCTTCTGAAGATTATAAACTGTCCGTCCAGTCGTTGACGTGTCTGTTCGCTGTTTTTAAATTTGTGTATTGTGTGTGGTGTAACTTCTGTTTGCAACAGCGAGGTATTTGGAAGGGACCTCCAAATGTGCGCACCTACAACTTGTTCTATACAAGTACTACATGTTATGACTCTTGCATTCCGTTTTGGAAGTTTTGAATTCCCTTGTTGCAACGTAGTTGACACCCGTTTATTTGTTGTTTTCATTTCAGTGAGAGGTCTATGTGGCAGTAGATGAGCGATAGGGTTCCCACCCCAAATCCAAGATGGCGGCCGTGACGTCACATGATGACGCAAGTACCGTTAGACCTGTGACGTCACAGACACACTGATAGGGTTCCCACCCCAATTCCAAAAAGTGCCACGCCCCCTCCCAGGTGGGAAACTCCAATTTTGTCAGATTTTGGCGATTGCCACGCCCACCTGGACTTCGAAGGAAATAGTTAAAGTCTCCACCACGATCCTCAACCGACCGCCACATAGTCTTACCAACCCATGTTAGTGGGCTAATGTGTACTAACATGCACAGCGCATGACGTCATCGAAGATGGCGGCCGTGACGTCAGCTGGTGACACAAGTGCCACACCCCTCTAGCGGGAAGTTTGAATTTTCGCTGGAAGATAGGTCAATTTGGCTACCTCCACTAACCTAACCCTCCTCCACTCCCCTCCCCTACCCCAGGAAAATGGCGGGAAGTTCAAATTCCAACAGGATAATGCATCATTTGGAATATTGACAGTGCTACATTCCATATGATTGATTGGTTCGAAACACAAGCAATCTAATATTATAGCCCGTTTTAAGTGCAGCACGTTCTAGCCTTAGGAGTGCGTGTGTTTATGTTCTCTCTTACAAATACCTTCCAGGTACCGATCCTAGACTCTAGAACAGTACTTTAGAGTTGATAGCTTGGTTGATTTACGTAAAAATGCGTCGAACTCCATCCATCTGGAACTCCGCCGAGCATAAAAATCATTCGTTTCTTGTTCTTCTCAACCGTCTGCTTTTACATCACGACACTTTGAAATCTGTTACTATACATCGATAAGGAGTACTAAGTTCCTCGACATGAGCACATCTCGAGAAATCTCGTGCACTTGGATGGGTGAGGACTAGGAATTCTCCATTCATTCACGAGGCGTGGAGTGTAGTGGTCTTCTTCTGATCGGTTGCAGATTAATTCGGTAACGGTGCTGCAGGGCGGATTGGTCAGTGACAGTGTGATGAGGGTATTTCACTCTAGTTTTACCCTAAGATAGCGAGATTGCTCTGTGACTCTCATACACAAGGAGGTAGATTGAAAATTAAGCACTGTGCTCGAGGTGTTAGAAATATCTAGAGTGCTGTCTGGTATACTTTGATGATTTATGTGCTCGAGAAATAACGCTGAGTGGACGTAGCGAGCAGTCATCAATCTACATTCACAATGATACTCGCAAAGTAGAGAAGCTGCGGTTTAGCTATGATACTGAAATTGGGGGAAACATGCTGTCACATCAATGGCCGGTGTTGAAGTTACTGTAAAATTGCTAAAACTGTTCGCGCTATCAACTGTAATGCTTATTATTACAGTACATCGGTGGTGTCTTTTCCATCCCATCCGTGCATTGGCACGCTGTTGGTTACCGCATAATGATTGACTGACAGCGCTTGTTTGAGATGGGGAATGAGTTTTGTGGATCTGTGACACCTACTGGGGGCTGCTAAGCAGCGAAACAGTGATCGTGTACATGAGTGCAATATGAAGAATCAGTAGAAAGGGAACACAGAGCCATAATCTATTCTGTCACTGTGGCAGATGAGTTTAAATGTAGAGGTCGTCAATCACTTTCGCACATCAGTTTGGAAACTCTCCACAACGCAGCCAAACTCTTCCAATTTTCTTATGTTGTAACTGTCTTTTATTTAAAATCATCCAGTGTTTTGGTGACAGCGGTAATAATATGGTTTACACAGTGTGATGTCTAGAGGTAGCCCAATTGACCTATCTTCCTTCCAAAATTCATACTTCCCGCCATGGTGGGGGGGGGGGGGGGGCGGGGGAGGGGTTGGCAGTTGGTGTGTGGTACTTTCCAGCTACCTTGGGTAGCAGTACTCGCATCATCACCTGTCGTCACGGCACTCATCTTGAATGACGTCAATTATGTCATCAGCTGACGTCTTGGATAACGGTACTTTGGGGTGATGTCCTTGCTGTCTGCGAGAGGCAGTGGATCAGAACGTTTTAATGGCAGTTTAGAACCTGACAGAGACCTCGAAGTTGTGGTAGAAAAACAAAATGTTTGGCAATGTACAAAACGTGTTAGAACAGAAAAAATAATGTTTCAAAGAACGAGACACGGTTACAGGGCGCGTCTCTTGCTGCTTACAGTATGGTCTGTGGGATACGATCATCCTCCTACAGTACAGGTGATGACACTTTAAACTGGCCTTTGCAGTTGATCAAAACCTGTATATTTAATAGGATCATCACATGTGCTCGATGCCTGCAAGTATGCGGTATTTGTTTTCGATATATGGGAGGAGGGAGATGTGGTAAAAATCTTATCTAGTTATCTGTTGGATGAAGTTAGATTTGTATGTAGTTTGGAGAAGCACCACAATGCAGTAGCAAAATCCACATCCTTCCCCCAGTTCCCGTACTGTCTTTTATACTACTTCATGTTGCAGGAGCAGGCTTCGTTTCTGTCGAATGGTCAAAACACGTTTCTGTCGCAGTAACTCAGCTTCACCTGTTTCTGCACGGATTGCAGGAGATGGTAGATATAGTTTCCTCTGACCCCTACTCAGTTCCGACTTACGCTGGAATGATCACGTGCGCAGAGGTGCAGGGATGGTAGCGTAGTGTCTGAGGAGGCATTTGCAGGATGCATAGGGGCTACCTAAAACGACGCGGTAATTTTACTGTAGCAGATAGATCCGAGAAAGGTGGATCGTTTGGAGATATGAGGGTGCCAGAAATATAATTGAGTAGTGGTTGTAATCGTTAACAGACCCATTGCATGTATGTGCTTGAATGGAAAGACTTGATTCCAAATCCCAGACAGCATTTCTAGCGGATAGCGTGGCATTAGAGATCTGAAAAGCTTGTGTACATTTCTTGCAACCTCAATCATCACACCATCTACTACTGTTTGTGGTCCTTCTCAATCAACCTTTGCCTATAGCCCAGTGGATATATAGCCGACCCTCTGACATTACATCGAGACAGAATGTGTTACAATAATGTTGAATTATGTAGCTGGGGTGGTGTGAGGGAGTCGCAAATAGCGCTTACATACCACGTTCCTTAGCCGAATCACTTTCAAAATGCGCTAATTTTATCACGAAGTTGCATCGTGGGCTACATGTTGGTCTGATAATACACATTCCTATGATCACCATCTCGTTATATGTCCGGAGAAACCACCTCATACAGAGGTAATGTCGTACCTCGATTTATAAAGCCAGTATAGCTTTTAACATGGATACTTGTGTGCACCTGTAGAATCAAGACCGCTTGTGACAGTAACATACAGTAGTTTCTGCGATCGTTTTTTTTTTTTTACATCTGCCCGATTACGTCTCTCTTTCTAAGACACAGTGGTTGCACTCGCAAGAAAACCTTAGGAGACGTGCCTACCCATCGTTGATTTTGGGTCAGCATTATTTTGCCTCGTGTGGAATCATTTATTGGTCAAGTATTATACTTAGTAGGAATAGAGGATGTGTGATAGGTTCGCCTTGAGCATCAGGCTTATAATGCATGTGTTTGTGCTCCGACTGGTGCAAAAGGGAATGTCTACGTCCAGTCATAAGGAAGGTATGAATTTGATGCCGAGTACTGTGATAGCAAAGGGAAGAGTATGTCAAGTCATAAGAAATGATACAGATATTTCTATTTCCTGAGCCACAGTCGTCAACAGGGTGTATTTCCAATACTTTGCTCATTGTCGTGCAACTGAGACCTCAATCGTAACATTTAGTTGTATGTACATGGATAAAATATATATGTGACCGGTTTCCTAGGGTGATGATTGTACCTGTGTGTGCTTGAGTGCAGCGCTGGTGACCTGTGCGGGGATGATTCACGTTTTCCGTTGACGGTAGAAGCCCTCGGAAAGGGGACACCTGTTGGAGTGCAGGAACGTAGACGTCATAACCAGATTGTTCTCTATACGACCGAATACCAAACTAATACTTAGTATGTGTTGGACAGCTTTCGTAATCACGTGGAAATTTGACAAGATTCAATATGGACATGTTTTTGGGCTGGGCCATTATTCCCTCAAATGTAAATTGTTCGGTTGACTGCTTCTTCACATTTCGCGTCTTTATTTAGTTGAGAGAACATCGATTGTTGTGCGTGCATCTAGCATGTGGAAGATAGGTTTGCCAGTTCTCTAGACATGAGAAACAGGTTATTTGACTTTGTAAATTGTAGGGATGATTGGGAATCTGTTACATTACAAACATCGGTATTCGAGAGTGGAAATATCAGTTTCCTCTGGTTAGAGTTCTCATGTAAAGTTCCCCGCAGCTGGGATAAGCGCTAAAGTTTTGGGTTTGTAGAGAAATAATTTCCAGTCTGTATATTCCGTATTATGTTGCACGAGCGATCAGTAGGCTACTGCTGTGTGCTCGATATCTAGGAGTACATCAAAAATAGTATAATATTATGGCAAACGACACGGAAATACTTGTGTTCGTGTAATCCCAGAGTCTGGAGATGGATGTAGAAATGCAAGCAAGCAGGCAGGTCTGGGCCAGAAATAGTAGCGCGTTTGTACCGAGGGGGAAACGGGCCAATCTTTGCACATCAGTTCTGAGAGTGACTTCGATTCACCGAGGACTTTCTGATGTAAAAGGGGTAATTTTGTATGGCGTAGGATACGAATTGTATGTTTACTACATCGACACGGTACGTGGTGATATATTGATGGGTCGCCAGTCGGTTTCACATTCTAATATTCAAGCTCTTGTCTCCAGTGGGCGAGCATTGTAATTCAGTAACAGTCTTTCCATATTTGACGACATGTAGGGCACATTGCACGGTTTAATTGTCGATGTAATACGGTGATCTGTGTAAAATAACCTCTGAAAATCTCGTCTACAGAAGGAGAAAAGGCTGACGGTGCTTCCACACCGCTGGCATCTGTAATTCGGTGGGTAAATTCGATAAGAGCCGATCATAATGCTAGTTTCATTCACAAGACAGCCTTAGTGCTGGGATGTGGGAGCATCTACAAACTAATTCGAACAAGATGGAAGCAAAGTATGTACGGAGAGTTCTGAGAAATCAAGTGTTCAAAGACAAGTTGAAGCATACCATCCATCTCTGGCGGGGATGCCGTCACTCATCCGCCACTATGGCATTAGGACATCTCCAGACGTGTAGTTGTAGGATACTGAAAATTCGTGACTTTTTTTCTCTTCTGTATGGCAGTGCTTCGAATTCTGTTTGCGTAATTGTTCTGGATCGCCCCCACGTGTGCTTAAACGGTGATCTATTTCCAAACAAGGAGAATGCTCTTATGATTAAGGGTGTTTTCGCAAGTGTGCACAGGCACACTTAGCTATGTGAACGTTTAACATTTCTGAGATGCACATTCGCAGCAGGACGAGCATTCCACCGCGAGATGTGAGCCAGGACCCAAGGTAGCGGGAGGGTTCACACCAGAAGCATCGAACACACGCGCGCGCCGCCAACCTTGGAGCGTCTGCGCTTTTAAAATAGGTCTTTGCTCCCGGCCGATCGTGTCATCAATGGCGCCTAGGTGATCATATATTTTGAGAGGAATTTCTCAGGTGTGTCAAGTATGATGGGGATACTGCCACGTCATGCTTGAGGGACCTGAACGTGCACCTTTGTGTGGCTTGGCAGTTGATGGGGTTTGCCTCCAGCCTCCTCTGCAGTCCAGTGGACAGGGGAGCGGCGGGCAGTGCCTGCGTACAGTGTTTGCATGTCTGTTGTATTGTTTTGCAAGCAGGTCTGTAGGCTGTGCTATGCACAATTTGGACAGTTTACAAGTACTGAGCAGTGTGAAGCATTATTTAGGAGCAGTTTGCAGTCTGTACTGAAATTATTTCGGTGTAGTAGCTTGCATGTGTGTAGGCTGTGGAATGCATTACTTCAACAGCCTACAATTAGCAAGCGTGTCTGTTGCGTTATTTGCAAGTAAATGGTTCAAATGGCTCTGAGCACTATGCGACTTAACTTCTGAGGTCATCAGTCGCCTAGAACTTAGAACTAATTACCTAACTAACCTAAGGACATCACACACATCCATGCCCGAAGCAGGATTCGAACCTGCGACCGTAGCAATCGCTTGGTTCCAGACTGTAGCGCCTAGAACCGCATGGCCACTCTGGCCGGCATTTGCAAGCAGTTTGCAGGACTGCAGACTGTGTGACGTGACCCCAAGCATGTCAGAGCGTGTGTTTTGTATCAGTGTAATAAATATACTACATCCTTAAATAAATTGTTCCAAAATAAATAAAGTACAATCCTTCCACACTCCACCAGCCCAGTGCAGGCTGAGTCCTCTTCTCACCAATCCCTAGGATGAGGTGGCGGTCGTGTGACTTAGGTTAGTGGAGGTAGTCCAAGTGTCCTTTCTTTCGCGCCATTTTCTTAGCTTAGTAGAGATACGCGAATTGACCTTTCTTTATCGCCAAAATTCAAACTTGGCGCCAGTTCCTAGGAAGAAGTGGCGGTCGGGAGTCTTATTTTAGTGGGGTAGCCCAATTACCCTTTCTTTCCCGGCATTTTCTTAGGTGTGATGCATTATCCTGTTGGAATTTGAACTTCCCGCCATTTTTCTGGGGGAGTAGAGGGGAGGGGATGGGGGATAGGTTAGTGGAGGTAGCCGAATTGACCTATCTTCCCGCCAAAATTCAAACTTCCCGCCAGGGGGGTGTGGCACTTGTGTCATCAACTGATGTCACAGCCGCCATCTTCGATGACGTCATACACTGTGCACGTTAGTACACGTTAGTGCACGTTAGCGCACCTACATGGATTGGTAAGGCTACGTGGCAGTCGGTTGAGGATCGTGGTGGAGACTTTAACTGTTTCCATCCAAGGCCAGGTGGGTGTGGCACTCGTGAAAATCTGACAAAATTTGAAATTCCCACCTGGTAGGGGGGCTTGGCGCTTTTTCAATTTCCCGCCGACGCCATCTTGGATTTGAGTGGGAACCCTATCAGTGTGTCTGTGACGTCATAGGTATAACGGTACTTGCGTCATCATATAACGTCACGACCGCCATCTTGGATTTGAGGTGGGAACCCTATCATTCATCTACTCGCGGCAACATTCATAATTTTGTGAAAAGAAAAAAAAAACGGCACGAGGGCGAACTGAACAGAAATTTTCTCGTTACTGTACACTTTACAAGAAGAATGAAAGATCGGAAAACTCTACGTAAGGTGAGTGCTGCATTTGTTCAATGCCCATTAAAAGTATACGCGAAAACGTATTTCCCAGCAATAACGAAATCAAACATGTTTCACCATAATTGTGGCGTTTTCTTTTATTGTGATTTAAATACATACAGACAAATTTCATCTAGATTAAGAATATGTCACATCAAACTTTTTTGTTCCTTAGATTAAATGTGTGCTTCTTACATTATGTCTGCCCTCGTGCTATCAACAGAAATCAACCGCATGTCACCTGCTACACAGTGATGTTACTAGCAACATCTGCAGATGACATGCTGTTTTAATATAGGCACTTGGCTGATTTCTGGTGGCAGCCACAGGCCACACACAATGAAAGAGAAAGGTAAAGTACTTTCATACGCGATCTAAACAACAACAAAATCTGATATCAAAAGATTCCTAACCTACATAAAATATGTGTGTATATATTTCAGCCGGCTCGTGTGGCTGGCTCTGAGCACTATGGGACTCAACTGCTGAGGTCATTAGTCCCCTAGAACTTAGAACTAGTTAAACCTAACTAACCTAAGGACATTACAAACATCCATGCCCGAGGAAGGATTCGAACCTGCGACCGTAGCGGTCTTGCGGTTCCAGACTGCAGCGCCTTTAACCGCACGGCCACTTCGGCCGCCTGCTCTTGTGGCCGAGCGGTTCTAGGCGCTACAGTCTGGAACCGCGCGACCGCTATGGTCGCAAATTCGAATCCTGCCTCAGGCATGGATGTGTGTGATGTCCTTAGGTTAGTTAGGTTTAAGTAGTTCTAAGTTCTAGGGGACTGATGACCTCAGATGTTAAGTCCCATAGTGCTCAGAGCCATTTGAACCAAGTAAAACGGCGCTATTTACTCTCTTCTAAATATTTATTTGAAGTGTTTGTGTGCACATATTTTCTCGAACTAGTAAATGTTGATATTCTAAAATATTTGTGTGGTATCATCCAGAGATTGCAGTGCCACACCAAAGTCGGCAATGCGAATCAACGTCACAGACATTAGCGAGGGCTCGCTGCAATCCGCAACAACCAATGGGAGGCACTCCAGAAGACACGCCCTCTGTCTCAGTTCAGCAACGCCCTCACGCTGACGGCAATAGGGTCGAGAATGCAAGAGATCAGCCCAGTTATTGACCTCTGCTTCAGCACTCGACAACATCTAGTAGGGCAGTCGAAATCTCGGTGCAACATGTAGTCGTGTTGATGTTGAACGTTGTACTTCAAGAGAAAAGTTTGTGATTGTATACTCGTACGTGAAAAGATGCTTTCATAGTCACTGACAGTTGTAAATTATCCAACAATCCTGTGGGAAAGAAGTGTGTGAAAGTTAAGTAAATCTCTTATCAGTTATGTAATAAAGTAAACTAATATCTCATGTGTTATAGCTTGATGAGTCTTCTCCCAGAGCTATCAAAGAGCCCAAAGTTGTGACTGCACGAAAGTAGTTTCACCTGGTGACAACAGTTTGAGCGATATTTTTAGCACTCTTTTAGTTCTCGGTAGTGTGGAGAATTTACCAGACTTCATAAAGAACACCTACTATGAATTTTGCTTTGGTCGTTTGTCATATAGATGACGTAATGACTTGTACGTTTTTACGCTTAAGGCTGTTGGGAGCCGTCAAGGGCGCTCCAAGATATGAAATCAGAGGCACAATGCATTGAGCAGGCAAAACTGGTAGCATTTATGCTATCGGAGCTAAATAGTAACACTAGAGCGCTGCAAATTACAGACGCTCTGGGCAGGGGAGAAGTTTGACTTGGGAGAACTAACTGGTAACTCCATCCACCGCCTAGACGCTGTTGTAAGGCGTCACACTACAAGATGGCAGCAAGCTTGATAATCGCTGCTGAGAACTGCAACGCTAAAGGTTAGAGTGCTCGTACAGCAGTCCCCACGCACAAGAGGATTAAAGGCGGAGCCAAGTGATGAAAAACACCATAACAGGAGTGGCAGTGACGTTCAGCTCCCAACCGTCTAGTCTGTTAATGTAAGGTCCAGAGGCCGACTCCGTATCGCTCGTGGGCAGCCTCGGTAAGCTCAGGCATGGCTGTTTTTCTCACTTGTAGTGCTTCTCTCACGTTTGTACTTAGTATGCTGCTCTGTTAACGTTCACCCCTATGCATACCTTGACTTCTGTTGTGCACACAATTGCCTCTTTTGCTCTTTCTAAGGTTGATAGTTAGCCTTTAGTGTAGTAGTTAGTCTGATCGCTAATAAATAGTGTTAATCAGACCCTTGAATTCGTGGTGCAAGCATCCTGCTGAATGGCAGGATCCGCGCCCTGTGACAGTGTTTGGCGCTGATTCAAGTCATCAACCTGCTTTCATTGGGAATTTTGTCTTTCTGCGTTTGCTCCTCACCGCTAGGGAATTGCAGACTGACCTCAAACCCTCTATCTTCTCTCTATCCCATGTTAGGACACACGCATTAATAAATTCTACTGCCATTCTTAGTTCGTTGTATGTTTCCACTTTTTCTAACAAGGATGGTCCTTCATCACCTCACTTTCACCGTTCGGGTGCCACGCTGCACAGCAGATGGATTTCACAATTCACACAGTTTTGGTGAAACGCCCATTAGAAAAATTATAAACGACTGTGCTTAAATTGACACACAATATTTTTAGCGCAACGCAATCTGACTTTCAAAAATCCCTACAAAAGAATGGCCCTGACTGACAATAACCTATACCTTTCATGAATGACTTACCTCACAAAAATCTTCGTTATTCAAACTACTGCAATACAGCGTGTGCCAATACTGCCAGCTGAATAAAAGATTCTAACTACTGATAGGCATAGTTAGCAAATGAAAGATTTTGATGAAGTACAAACAATGTATTTAGCTTATAGTGTTCAAAAGTCATAATATATATATCAGTTCATGATATACAGTATTACAAATTTACTCTTACTGGCGCACACACGTCCAGATCGTCCGCTCTTAAAATTCTGCTATCTCTGTCCCCACAGCCACCACTCCTGGCGGCTCACCTCCAACTGCGCAATGCTACGCGCTGTTAACAGCCAACTGCCCAACACTACAATAGCAAAATCCAACAATGCAAACCAGCCACAAGCTGCACACAGCACAGTCAGTGATTTTCATATAGAGCGCTACATGGCGTTACCAACATAAAAACCTAAACAGCCTACTTACATTGGTACTGATGTGTAAATAAAAAAGACCGCTCGTAACAAGAGAGAGTCAGTACAGGAATAATACACCAGAGGCGCTGAAGCAGACACTTGTTACAAGTAGTCGATTTGGATAACAAAGATACTAGTGTAAAACGGGTTTTAGGTTTCCAAAGGTAGCTGACCCTCTGAACAAGGCGAAAATGTCGCTTGATGGTGGAATCAGGCTACACTATAAAATGCTTCCAAGCGAGCTTAGCTCTGAATGAAAATCAATAAAACTTAAAAAAAAGAAAGCAGTGACGTACAGAGAGAAAAAGTAGTAAATGTTAATTTCAACTCAGAAGCAGGTATTAATATGAGCAAATCAAACGTTTCGAACAAATTGGGTTCTGCAGTTGATATGTATATGAGACCACGAATTTCATACCGCCATTCGTCGTAAAAGAGCTTTATTGTATAAACTGTATCCAAGGAGCATTACTAATAAGATACACGTGCTCATATAAATTATTGAAGGAACATAAAGAACTTGGTAGTTAGTGTTTCAGATGATGTGAATTGAGTAACGAAATATGTCATGAAGGTTAGGACACACATGAAGAGATATCAACTGATTCATGGACACATCGAATGGAAATTAGCAATCAATTAAAAAGTGGCAGTGCAGTGCAAAAGAGGTAACTGGCAACATCTTTTGCACTCGTGTCACCAAATTACCTCCGTTTACATGTGGACATTCCTAATATATCGCTAAAGGTTAAAAAAATAGGAACAAGGTTTTCAGCTAATAATGTCTCGAAAATGGAGGAATGTTTTCTTTTTTTGTTATCATTTGTTTCTTTTTATCTACCAAGATATTGAAGTGCTTAGGTATAGATCAACAGCTCAAGAGTTATGCTAAAAAGTTACAGTCATTACCCGTACAGCGTTCCTCTTGCCTATTATCATATGTCGTGATCCAAGTTTCAATATCTTCATAAGTTTTTGAAATATCAGGATGGTCACCTACATGAGGTGTCCGAAAATACATGCCTAACGTTTTCACTGTTTGACGTGGTGTTGAATTCTGACACAAAACTATTGTATGTTAAAATGTGTGAGCCACACACATCGGATAAAAAATGTGAAGTAGGCAACATTGGTCTTGCAGAGTCACGCACATAAAAGAGAAATTATTTGAAAAAAAAAACAGAAGTAGTGCAGTAACAAATCCATGTTCAATAGTAACATACAGTGGACCCCAACGTGTCGTATTCGGTGCAGCGTAGGCTTGCTGTGCAACGTTATTTAAATGCAGAGTAGTAAAATCGGTAGATCGTGCGTGATGATTCCATTAGGTGGCCAACGCGAACTCACTATTTTAATGTCATGGATTTCTGCCTATATGGCCAGCCGAAGTGTTGGCGTACTACAATAACTGGCCAGGCACTGTGTTTAAACCTTTAAGCCCCAGTGCTTTCTGCCTAGGACCACAACTTGCTTAAATTTTTTATTTAATTTTATTTTTTATTTTTTGCGTGAAGCTACCGATGCTATTGCAAGACAGGAATTCCCAGCGGTCCACTGATGTACTTCTGCGTATGTAGTGCAATGCAGCAGTCACTTACAGCGTTCAAGGCAGCAGTTGGAACGGAGTGTTTCCTACGCGATTGTAGGAGAGTTGTGCGTGCAAATTATTTTTACATACTTTACTTGATGTGTGTATTCTGCATAGTGATCATACGGAGGAGATCATTGAAAGTGAAAGTAAGAACATCGAAAGTTAGTGTAGCGCAAATTTGAGTTTGTACTTTAGAGTGGTTTAGACAGGGAACTACTGGGCTCGTGTGCACTTTTGTAATTAATTTTGTAATTGGATGTACTTTTACCAAATTTTGGGTCCGTTTTTTGCTTGTTATTGAGGACTATAATTTGTTTTAGGCACTGTGTATGTTCATGGAAGTTTCGAGGCGTCATCCATGATTGAACCATTTGTCTTTAGAAGAAAAAATTCTGAGTGATTTGAATTCAGACACATCTGAGGCAAAAAGGGGACCCTGAGGATGCTTCTACGAATTTTATCCAACAGGCAAGTATATCAGGAACTTCATCTCCTTTGCCAGGTCCCGAACTGCTAACTGAAAATCAAGTTCATGACGCTGTTGATGATGGCAGTGAAGATGCGCGTGCCATGATAAACTCACAAATAAAATTCCGAAGTGAAACCACCTCCATAAATTAATCGATTGTTTACTTTTTGACAATTTCTTGTTGTATTCGTTGCTTGTTGTTGTTGTGGTCTTCAGTCCTGAGACTGGTTTGAAGTAGCTCTCCATGCTACTCTATCCTGTGCAAGCTTCTTCATCTCCCAGTACCTACTGCAGCCTACATCCTTCGGAATCTGTTTGGTGTATTCATCTCTTGGCCTCCCTCTACGATTATTACCCTCCACGCTGCCCTGCAGTACTAAATTGGTGATCCCTTGGTGCCTCAGAACATGTCTCACCAACCGATTCCCTCTTCTAGTCAAGTTGTGCCACAAACTCCTCTTCTTCCCAATTCTATTCAATACCTCCTCATTAGTTATGTGATCTACCCATTTAATCTTCAGCATTCTTCTGTAGCACCACATTTCGAAAGCTTCTATTCTCTTCTTGTCTAAACTATTTATAGTCCGCGTTTCACTTCCATACATGGCTACACTCCATACAAATACTTTCAGAAACGGCTTCCTGACACTTAAATCAATATCAATTAACAAATATCTATTCTTCAGAAACGCTTTCCGTGCCGTTGCCAGTCTACATTTTATATCCTCCCTACTTCGACCATCGTCAGTTAATTTGCTCCCCAAATAGCAAAACTCGTTTACTACTTTAAGTGTCTCATTTCCTAATCTAATTCCCTCAGCATCACCCGACTTAATTCGACTACATTCCATTATCCTCGTTTTGCTTTTGTTGATGTTCATCTTATACCCTCCTTTCAAGACACTGTCCATTCCGTTCAACTGCTCTTCCAAGTCCTTTGCTGTCTCTGACAGAATTACGATGTCATCGGCGAACCTCAAAGTTTTTATTTCTTCTCCATGCATTTTAATACCTACTCCGAACTTTTCTTTTGTTTCCTTTACTGCTTGCTCAATATACGGATTGAATAACATCGGGGAGAGGGTACAACCCTGTCTCACTCCCTTCCCAACCACTGCTTCCCTTTCATGCCCCTCGACTCTTATAACTGTCATCTGGTTTCTGTACAAATTGTAAATAGCTTTTCGCTCCCTGTATTTTATCCCCGACAACTTTAGAATTTGAAAGAGAGTATTCCAGTCAATATTGTCAAAAGCTTTCTCTAAGTCTACCAATGCTAGAAACGTAGGTTTGCCTTTCCTTAATCCTTCTTCTAAGATAAGTCGTACGGTCAGTATTGCCTCATGTGTTCCAATATTTCTAAGAAATCCAAACTGATCTTCCCCGAGGTCGGCTTTTACCAGTTTTTCCATTCGTCTGTAAAGAATTCGCGTTAGTATTTTGCAGCTGTGACTTATTAAAATGATAGTTCGGTAATTTTCACATTTGTCAACACCTGCTTGATTTGGAATTGGAATTATTATATTCTTCTTGAAGTCTGAGGGAATTTCGCCTGTCTATACATCTTGCTCACCAGATGGTAGAGTTTTGTCAGGACTGGCTCTACCAAGGCTGTCAATAGTTCTAATGGAATGTTGTCTACTCCCGGGGCCTTGTTTCGACCCAGGTCTTTCAGTGCTCTGTCAAACTCTTCCCATTTCATCTTCATCTACTTCCTCTTCCATTTCCATAATATTGTCCTGAAGAACATCGCCCCTGTATAGACCTTCTATATACTCCTTCCACCTTTCTGCCTTCCCTTCTTTGCTTAGAACTGGGTTTCCATCTGAGCTCTTGATATTCATGCAAGTGGTTCTCTTTTCTCCAAAGGTCTCTTTAATTTTCCTGCAGGCAGTATCTATCTTACCCCTCGCGAGATAAGCCTCTACATCCTTACATTTCTCCTCTAGCCATCCCTGCTTAGCCATCTTGCACTTCTGTCGATCTCATTTTTGAGTCGTTTGTATTCCTTTTTGCCTGCTTCACTTACTGCATTTTTGTATTTTCTCCTTTCATGAATTAAATTCAGTATCTCTTCTGTTACACAACGATTTCTACTAGCCCTAGTCTTTTTACCTACTTGATCCTCTGCTGCCTTCACTATTTCATTCCTCAAAGCTACCAATTCTTCCACTGTATTTCTTTCCCCCATTCCTGTCAATTGTTCCCTTATGCTCTCCCTGAAACTCTGTACAACCTCTGGTTGTTTCAGTTTATCCAGGTCCCATTTCCTTAAATTCCCACCGTTTTGCAGTTTCTTCAGTTTTAATCTACAGTTCATTACCAATAGATTGTGGTCAGAGTCCACATCTGCCCCTGGAAATGTCTTACAATTTAAAACCTGGTTCCTAAATCTCTGTCTTACCATTATATAATCTATATGATACCTTCTAGTATCTCCAGGCTTCTTCCATGTATATAACCTTCTTTCATGATTCTTGAACCAAGTGTTAGCTATGATTAAGGTATTCTCTGTGCAAAATTGTACCAGGCGGCTTCCTCTTTCATTTCTTACCCCCAATGCATATTCACCTACTACGTTTTCTTCTCCCCCTTTTCCCACTATGGAATTCCAGTCACCCATGATTATTAAATTTTCGTCTCCCTTCACTATCTGAATAATTTCTTTTATCTCATCATACATTTCATCAATTTCTTCATCATCTGCAGAGCTAGTTGGCATATAAACTTGTACTACTGTAGTAGGCGTGGGCTTCGTGTCTATCTTGGCCACAATAATGCGTTCACTATGCTGTTTGTAATAGCTTACCCGCACTCCTATTTTTTTATTCATTATTAAACCTACTCCTGCATTACACCTATATGATTTTGTATTTATAACCCTGTATTCACCTGACCAAAAGTCTTGTTCCTCCTGCCACCGATCTTCACTAATTGCCACTATATCTAACTTTAACCTATCCATTTCCCTTTTTAAATTTTCTAACCTACCTTCCCGATTAAGGGATCTGACATTCCACGCTCCGATCCGTAGAACGACAGTTTTCTTTCTCCTGATAAGGACGCCCTCTTAAGTAGTCCCCGCCCGGAGATCCGAATGGGGGAGTATTTTACCTCCTGAATATTTTACCCAAGAGGACACCATCATCATTTAATCATACAGTAAAGCTGCATGCCCTCGGGAAAAATGACGGCTATAGTTTCCCCTTGCTTTCAGCCGTTCGCAGTACCACAACAGCAACGCCGTTTTGGTTAGTGTTACAGGACCAGATCAGTCAATTATCCAGACTGTTGCTCCTGCAACTACTGAAAAGGCTGCTGCCCCTCTTCAGGAACCACACGTTTGTCTGGCCTCTCAACAGATACCCCTCCGTTGTGGTTGCACCTACGGTACGGCTATCTGTATCGTTGAGGCACGCAAGCCTCCCCACTAGCGGAAAGGTCCATGGTTCATGAGGGGAGATTCGCTGCTTATGATGACACTAAAGGTTAATTTTGTGAGAAAATTTAAAGTTATATTTTCTGCATATTGTTAGGACTCGAAGGATTAACTCAGCAGCACTCCTACATGCAATGATGACTTCTATTAGTGCTGATATGTTGCAACATGGTTTCCACTCATCTTACAGAAACATGTATTGCTGGCAAGGAGACTGTGGGGCAGCGGGTAAAATTTTATTAGTAACGATGTTTGTATTATGTCGTCTTCTCACGCTAGCCTGTCAACTACTTTTGTGGTCAGCCAGAAAGTGATGGAGAACATACTGACATTAGTTTCCAGTCTGCACGGCCACGTTCTGGTCCAGCCCACTGACAGAAATGTTTCTTTCCCCTTCCATTTAGCGGGATAAGGACTATGATCATAAATGAAGGAATAAAGTTCTAGTTCGTATATCGAGTGAAGTATCTCACTTAAAACACTTTGGAAGTCACTATGTTCAATTGACGATAAATCTTTCTATCCTAAACAGCTCTTTTATCAGTTCAGAGGTGACTTCTATGGTACATTCCTACCAACTTGTCTTTCGCCCTGACCAATAATATTCAAATAAATGTTCAAAATAAATACTCGCCACAAAAGTGGAAATCATATTCACCACTCGCCACGCTGATTTGTAACTATTACGGATGGCACACTAACAATTACTTTAGCGAATTCTAAGCGATCCAGGATGGTGTACAGTCCTTGCGAGTTCACTATCCCTTTTTACCACAAATACGCGATTTGCCACAGTCCGTCTCTGACGTGAACCGAGGCAGAGCGCGATCAGACGTTTAATAGACGTGAATCTTACGTTGTCTGCGTGCAAAGTGAACATCCCTACTGCCTCTCGGCCTGTATTTGCATAGGTGCCGCAGCGGACGGCCGAGGGAATATCTGTTGTCTACTGCCTTAACACACGGCAGCAGCCTCAGAACGACCGCTTCTTCGGACACATAATCTTTAATAACATAGTTATAAATTAATCCAGAATCTTCTTAATTTTTACATGTATTTAGGTAAGTTGTTTGAAAGCACACACAAAGTTTCAGATTTCTTGAATAAAAACTTTGCCTTCTAGAATTTTTATAGTGGAACTAATGGTAGATCGTTACCTCTGAACCATAGCTTTACTAGAACTTGTATTGACTGTTATTAATACTACATCTCTAAAATTTGGTATAGCTCTATTGTTTAGTATGTTTTATCATGGGCTGAATCCAAAATTTTCTATCATTAAAATTACAGGTACTTAATCTACTACAAATGGGTATATTTTAGTTACATTTTTGGTTTTTATTAAACTACTCAAAAACTAAAAGAGTAGTCTTTCAGTTATTATTTTTAGGGTGAACTGAAGCATAAAACAAATTTTTACATTTCTAAGTCTAGTTTTTAGCGCATTCCATTTTTCTTAAAAACGTGGATTCCGGGTGTAAATTTCGTTCTTTAGCTTTGAAGCTTGCACCAGTTATTTATGAGCTCCATAGACACATTCTGACCAAATTCTGGCCTTCTAGCTTTATTATTTAGCGCCACTTATTTTTTTCTTGAAACGGGATTTTTACGGAAACTATGAAGTCTAGGTGCATAAAGACTTGATATTTGAGACGTTATTACAATAAAGTATATTTTAACAAAGTTTTGAAAGTAAATTTTGACTTTTAATTTTATACTTAAATGTGGTGCAATACTTGCGCTCTACTAGCAGTGAACTGGGGTAAGTCCCGGCCCGCTCGCTCGCCACCGTATCTCACACGCGATACAGCGCTTGCTTTGCTTCAAGACCATTTGAACGTCTTTTAACAAATTAATGCAAATCATTTCGGTGGTTTTCATTGTAACGAGCTGGCATGGTTGTATGTAAATAAAGTTTCATTGGTAAACATTAAACAATATTCCTGTTCGAAACAACGGAGTCCAGAATGGAACAACTTTAATATTCAGCCACGATAGAAAGTTACTGAACGTGTATATTATCGTGACATAAAAGTGAACTACTCACTATATCTCGCAGTGTTGCCATGTCGCATAATCGTACCAGGTGTTTTCTCTGCACAGGTGAACCGTGCGACATTGTGACTAAGAAAATTCACTGAAGTGGAACACGAATTTTCGTTCATACATCGCATCAGTGGTAATGCATTAAATAGGTTTGTAATGACAACAGTTGTTCGAACTCTGATTAGAAGGGCTGGGCAAAAATATGGACACTCCGCGAGAAATGCATGCTTGAATATACGAGTAAAAGCGGATGCCAGCCAACCGCGCAGGTTGCGCTGTTGTATCTGACCACGAACAGCAGCTGTGCGATATCCTCAGTACGTTACAGTCGCGAGCAGAACATTTTTCTTTATATTTGTGAGGAAATGATGTCGGAGCTAAGTGACTTCGGATGTGGGCAAATTGTTGGTGCTTCCGTACTCAAGCGATACGAAACGTTTAGTGTTGCAATAGGCACCATATCGAATGTTTATACTGCATACAGGAAAAGCGCAGAAATATCTCATCTACCGGATGAGAAAGTTGGTGATTGAAATTTCGCGAGAAGATCCTGCTGCAACGAAAGACGCCCTTCTTTTAATGACTGTCACCCCACTTCGTGTATCATATCCGTGGCACTCTCTCCCCTATTTCATGATAATGCAAAACGAGCTGCTCTTCTTTGAACTTTTTCGATATCCTCCGTCAGTCCCACACCGCACAACAATACTCCAGATGAAGCCGGACAAGCGTGGTGTAAGCAGTCTCTTTAGTAAACCTGTTGTACTTTCTGTTCTGAAAATAAATTGCAGTCTTGGTTTGCTTTGTCTACAACAGTATCTATGTGATTGTTCCAATTTAAGTGACAGATAGTCACTGAAGACGATTGTGACGGAAAATAAGATGACGACAGCTGCAAAAGTCACTGCAGAACGGAATGTCGCACTCTAGAGCCCTGTCAGCACGAAAGCAACACTAAGGGAGCTCTCACCAGCGATACAAATGCCTGTAACCGGAAAACGTGGTACCGAACACATAAAACCTTAACTATGGAGCAATTGAAGAAAGTCATTTGGCCGAGTTTACGTCTCAGGTGTGATGATCTGGGCACCCACATCGTGGTATTTTATGGGCCGTATGATTACTCTGCAAGGTCGCATTACTGCCAACGATTATGCGACCATTTTGGCTGATCAGGTCCCTTTCGTGGTACAAGATTTGTTCCCCAGTGGTGATGCTGTGCTCCAAGACGACAAGGCTCCAATTCACACAGCTTGCATCGTCCAGGACTGCTTTTGTGACGAGTTGTCACATACCCCCTGGCTACCACAGTCACCAACCTTTGTGATCTTCTTTTAGAGAGAAGGGTGCTTGATCGCTATCCACCGTTACCTGAACTTGCCACTATTTTACGGGAGAATGGTGTAACATTCTGTTGAAAAAGATACAGCACCTGTATATTCCGAGATGAATTGAGGCTGTCCTGAATTCCAAGGGTTTTCCTGCACCGTAGATATCCTCAGTGAAGGGAAGCAGCTTAAATCACCTAATAAAGACAAGGCCTCCGGTCCAGATTGTACACCACTCAGGTTCCTTTCAGAGTATGCTGATACAATAGCTCCATACTTAGCAATCATATACAGCTGTCTGATATTCGAAAAATCCGTACCTAAAGACTGGAAAGTTGCACAGATCACAGCAATATAGCAGAAAGGAAATAGGAGTAATCCGCTGAATTAGAGACCTTTATTACTAACGTCGAATTACAAGTAGGGTTTTGAAACATATACTGTGTTCGAACATTATGAATTACCTCGAAAAAAAACGATTTATTGGCAAATAGTTGGCACGGATTCAGAAAATATGTTCTTCTGAAACACAACAAGCTCTTTATTCTCACGAAGTAATGAGTGCTATCGACATGGGATGTCAAATTGATTCCTTATTTTTTAGATTTCTAG